>NC_061100.1:40938877-40958877 GCF_015104395.2 Macrobrachium nipponense
GGAACTTTATACTAATAAAAAAAAGAATTCAAACAATGACTGTAAAATTCCTCTTGTAACCTATAATCAGAAAAGTGAATCATTCAATTGAAAGAATAAACATCAAAAGTAATGAATACCAATAGCTTTCCATCACAATCAGTATCCAACGAAACAGTCGTATATAAGCAATCAGGAAAGGCCAGATTTTTATCGAAAATATGCATTCACATGTAATTTCTACTATATTCTGTAATCTAAAGTGTTGCTGGGTCTGCCCAAATCTTTTCATTTAGCATAGTTTATCTCCTGAGTTTTCAAACCTTGCAGGAAAAATGCATTTTCATTTCCCGTCTTGCATAGCAAGTCCGTAAAATTCGGGCAATACTAAGAACTGCATCGCTGGTGCTGTCAGTCTATTACTGAAATGAGAAAACTTGCACAATTAGGCTACATTGGTGGCAGAGCTGAGGTTTGATCTTCCGGTTCTTAATTATGGAAGCACTCTACTTCATAATCCTTTTTTGGATGCAAATTCCAGTGAAATCCTTTCAAACCTGAAGTGGTAATCTAATGAATCGCCTTTCTCCTACCGTAGTTTGAACCCCAGAGGATAAGAATGTATCTGCTCGTTTGTACACAACTGTCAATCAAGTAGAATTTTATATATTTTATATATATATATATATATATAATATATATATATATATATACATCGAGCTACAAATGTCCTTTAATGTCTAATTCGCTTTACCTAGGAATTAATATATTTTCCTATATGTTAGCCGAAGAGGAATTTATTAGTTGATAATAATTTCGTCTTGTCACTGAAATTCCTGATTTCTCCTTTCCACTGGGCGCTGGTTCGAACCCACGAGAGGACGAAATTATTGTCTACTAAAAAATCCCCTTCGGTTACCATATATGAAAATGTATTAATTCCGAGGTAGAGCGAATTCGATATTAAAGGGCATTTGTAGCTCGATGTATGTTTATGAATCACGTTGATGCGATAAAATTCATATATATACATATATATATATATATATATATATATATATATATATATATATATATATATATATATATATAGTGTGTGTGTGTGTGTGTGTGTGTGTGTGTGTATGTGTGTGTGTGTGTGTGTGATAAAAATTCATATATATATGTATATATATATATATATATAAATAAATGGGTGTGTGTGTTAAGTTTGCCTTTGCAAACAATTTGGAAAATCATTGCAATAAAACAATTACTTTGCATTCTTCGCAGTAAATTGCATCCCTTTCAAATAATTTGGTGGCATTCACAGCGGCTTTGGGTTTATGACACAGGAGTAATGGTGAATAGTTCCATTTTGCATATAGATTTTGCTTTTCAATAAAAGTGAGAATAAAGAGACGAGCATTTTGTTTCTGTGTGTTCGCATTTTAACGAATGAAATTACTGACAGTTCCATGGAGTGGAGTTATTGTTATTGGGAAGAGCGATTTGAAAACACGATTTGTTTTATCCAGACCTTTTCTGTGCTGTAAAACGTGTGCTTTATAATGCATATTGGGAGAATTTTTAGAAAGTATCCGTCGAATATGTATCTTTTCGTAAATGGTATACATATTTGTGTGCTGAAGTGTTTGCAACCATGAATGGTATTCATATTTGTGGGCTTAATTGTATGCAACCATAAATGGTATACGTATTTGTGTGCTGAAGTGTATGCAACCATGAGTGGTATACACATTTGTTTGCTGAAGTGTATGCAACCATGAACAGTATACATATTTGTGTGCTGAAGTGTATGCAACCATGAATGGTATGCACATTTGAATGGTTAAGTGTTTGAAATCATGAATGGTATACATATTTGAGTGCTTAAGTAGTTGCAACCAATAATGGTATACGTATTTTTGGGCTTTATTGTATGCAACCATGAGTGATATACATGTTTGTGTGCTTGAGTGTATGCAACCATGAGTGGTGTACATATTTGTGTGGTTAAGTGTAAGCAACGATGAATAGTATATATACATATTTGTGTGTCTAAGTGCATGCAACCGTGAATAGTATACATATTTGAGTGCTTAAGTGTATGCAACCGGGAATAGTATACATATATATGTGGTTTATTGTATGCCTACGGGTAATGTACATCTCAGAATCGTAGTTCAATGCTCCTGTTAACGAGGGAAGCCACAAAAACGCAAGCAAGCAAACAAACAAAAAGTTCGAGCAGATAAAGGGAGCAAATAAACGCCGGTCAATCCTCGTCTTCAGAGAAGCTCCCAAGCCACTTGAGGCCCATTTAAGGCAACCCAGTCTGTTGCGGGCTTTGCTTTTTATGGTAATTTCCTATATAACTCCCTCGCTTTCAAGAGACGCTCTGACCCTTTCTTCTTCTTCTCGAGCGGATTTTTTTTTTCTCTCCTTTTTTCGTCAGTTATTTGTTAGGTGAGAGGGCTTACGATTGCCTCGTTTTTATGCGAGGAGGCTACAATGCAGCCTATGCGGGTGAGCTTGAAGAGAAAACTCGTTTGTTTTTCGTTTTGTTGAATGTGGATGTCGAAAGCTACAATACTTTTAGTATACTAGTTGTCAGTGATGTAATGCACATTGCACACACACGCACATAATATATATATATATATATATATATATTATATATATATATATATATATAATATATCTATATATATATAATATATATAATATATATATATATATATATATCTAGGCATGGGGATACGGAAGGACATGGCACATTACATTGGATTCGTTTATTGCTAGGCAACAAATAAATGTTAAATTAATACAAAAACAACAATTAAGCAAGTTGACGTACTATTATTAAAGTATTTCTAAGTAAAATTAAGAATTACAAATCTCAAAGAATGAGCGTTACATCAATACAAAGCACGTTTAAGAAAGGGAAATGTAAAATTACAAAAAAATTAAAATATTTTCAAAGTAAAATTACGAATTAAAACATTAAAAAGATATTAAAAAATGAGGAAAATACCTTGCCTGAAGATGGGACATTGTCTCGTAACGTCGCTAGCAGTAAAGAATCCAATGTAATGTGCCTTGTCCATCCGTATCCCCCATAGGTACCTATTTCACCGAGGATTAGCCCACCAGTTATGATGAATATATATATATATATATATATATATATATATATATATATATATATATATATATATATATATATTTCTATTGCCTTAAGACTGCAGTTCTACAGTTTTCTACATCTTTTTCTCCCACTCACAGTCTGAGATTTGGAGGACACAAGACGTAGGTCGGAATTGTGTTTTCCATCATTTACCATCTACCGAAAGCCCGGTTCTGCTATTGCTTCGTGACCTTCATCGGGGCAATGAGAAGTCCACAGTCATATGAATTCGATAGTGCAAGGGGGTTGGTGGTTGGTTTAGATGTGGCTGGATTATGCTACCTCAGTCCATCGCTGTAAGATTGCAGGGGACTAGCCAGACTGATGTAGACCTCCGAACTCTGTCACACCAACAGAAACGGTTTACAGGAGGACTTACTACAGTGGTTCAGAAAAGCTTTTGCAAGCATTTAGGTCAATATGAAAAAAGTATAGTATATAATATGATTGGTGTAGGCAGATCCGGAGATCTAACTAAACCACAAGGCCAGTCTGGTGGAATTATGTATTGCTAGGTGGGAGGGTGCTTATTTTGCTCTGCTGGCTTTATTCTTCCAGGGCGTGGCCTTTAGCCTCTGATTTTGGCGTGGATGTCATCCTGTTTGCTGTTATTTCGTCATGTTTCTCTATTCATTCTGCTGATGGGGAGGACGCAGCCTTTTTGGTGTCTTTATATTTAATTTTGGCATTTTTAGTGTGATACTCACGATCTCGACACTTATAAGTCTTCCATAATTCTTTTTTTCTTTTGATGAATGATCTCGTCATCTTTAGGTTTTTATAGGGCAATACTCATGCTCTCGGAAAATTATAGGTCTTCCATAATTGTTTTTTTATGAATGATCTCGCCATCTTTAGTAAGATCATGTCTATAAGTGGGCACTTCTGGGGCGCATCTGCATAAATGATTAAGGTCGCCATTATGTGACCTGTTGCTTTTGTCGAGGACTTGTATCCCACTTCAGGACACTTGTATTTACAAACTAAACCGGTTCTCGATTTCTTTGGCCCTTTCTGGTCTAGCACTATTCCTCGTTGCAAGGGTGGCTGCTGGTGGTTTGGGGTGGCTGGAGACTGACAATGGGACAATCGCAGGACGTCTTCGGTTTCGCGCCTTTGGTGATGTTCGTGTGCAGAAAGGCGCCTGCTTCCTGCCTGCATCAAGTCCCTTAGTGAATTTCTCATTGATGTTCAGTCTGTAGTTCCTCGTTGGACGAGTTGGTTACCTAGTTCCTCGTTGGACGAGTCGGTTACGTGCTCGGCTACCGACCTCATTGTCCGGCTTCCATTCCTCGCTCTGCCAACAAGGAATCAGAGGAATTTATTTCTGGTGATAAAAATCCATTTCTCGACGTGGTTCGGATCCCACAGTAAGCTGTAGGAAGCGCCTCAGCGGCGTGGTCGGTATGGTGTTGGCGTGCCACCTCGGTGGCAACGAGTTCGATCCTCGGGCATTCCATGAGGGGTCAGAGATGTGTCTTTCTAGTGATAGTTCACTCTCGACGTGGGTCGGAAGTCACGTAAAGCCGTTGGTCCCGTTGCTGAAAAACCGCTGGTTCCTTGCAACGTAAAAACACCATACAAACAAACAATAAGCTTTAGGTCCCGTTCCTAAGTAACCCATTGGTTCCTAGCCACGCAAAAATATCTAATCCTTCGGGCCAGCCCTAGGAGAGCTGTTAATCAGCTCAGTGGTCTGGTTAAACTGAGATATACGTATATACTTATTTGCTCAGGATCTGGCTGCAGGACTCTTCCATTACTTACCACGGCCTCTGTGATATCGTCGAGGTATCCGGTTTTCGTCAGCATCTGTCTCACAGTTCCCATGCTGTGTAGAACGCTCTCCGGGTGCTTCAGTGGGAGAAGGCCCACCTGATGTCCTCCAAAATTTTGACTTTGTAAAGAATAGAGGAAAATGTAAGATTCGAGAAATTTAATTATAAGAAAAATGTTATTCATTAGATGAAACCTATTCATGTGGAACAAGCCCACCATAGGGACCATTAACTAGCTTCCAAAGAATACGGTGTTCATTGGGAAGAATTAAGAGGAATTAAAGTGAAATACAGAAAGAAGAAGTCCCTCTTATAAAAAAAAGACAAAGAAAAAATACCCGGTGGGGTGGAGGCCGCTGTAAGAAAAATATTATTCATTAGATGAAAGCTATTCATATGGAACAAGCCCACCACAGGGGTCATTGACTTGAAATGCAAACTTCCAAAGAATATGGTGCTCATTAGGAACACATAAGAGGAATTAAGTGAAATACAGAAAGAAGAGATCCCACTTATCACAAAGAAAATTAAATAACTACATGAAGAAGACTATTAAATTGCCAGAAGAACAGTATTAGGGTAATGATAACAGGGACTGCGACTGCATCAGCATCATATTATAAGTGTTTGTATGCTTGTGCGTCTGTTTGACATGGCTGTGTTTTTGGGACAGTTTTCACAAACATTCATCTTAATACAGGAGTTGAAAGACGTATCGTAGTAGCAGATTTCCTCGTTTCTGTTTGAGGCCAGCTCCTCGAAGGGAGAACGACTTATTGTAAAAATAATGATAATCTCGGCAGTATATTACAGACAATTGTTTTATATTAAGTTATTTATTCATTCAGTCATTTGTTCATATGAAATCAAGTTTACAGTAGGCTTGTTTTTTTCAAAATGTAGGTATTATATATGTATATATATATATATATATATATATATATATATATATCTATATATATATATATATATATATATATACACGTTTATATAGTGTAATGGGCGTTATGTGTCCGTCCGTCCGTCCGTCTGTCATTCAATCATGGCCAAACGGCTCGTCCAATGGATATGAAACTTGGCAGGGTTATAGTGGGGACCCCTAAGATGGTATATAATGGGGTTTCATCCTCCCCCTCCGAAGGGGGTGGGGGTGAGAAGGGATTCCTTGAAACGGAGCTGGTTCTGCCCTGAAATGGGGATGGTTGTACCCGTAGACTTAGTTACTTTACAAATTTATCATGCATAATTTCTGTATAAATATGACTTATCATTTGGAAAAGAATACTATAGGGTAAACATCAGTGACATCAAAGAGGGTGGAGTTTGAGATGGAGGTTGACAGAGAGAGAATGAGAGGGAGAGGAGTGAGAGAGAGTAGACGGGTGTTAGAGAGAAAAAAGAGGAAAAAAGACAGAGAGGGTTAGAGAGGGACAAAGAGTGGGTGTTTGGGAGAAGAAAGAGAGAGAGAGAGAGAGAGAGAGAGAGAGGAGAGAGAGAGAGAGTTGGTATTAGTGAGAAGAAAGAGAGAAAGAGAGAGAGAGTTAATATTAGTGAGAAGAAAGAGGGAAAGAGACAGTGATGGTTGGAGAGAGAAAGAGAGTGAGAGAAAGGAGCAAGAGGGAGAGGGGAGAGAGTAGAGAGGGGTTTTAGGTAGGAGAAAGATGGAAATAGTGAGAGGGATAAAAAGAGAGAGAGAGAGCAAGTTTATCAGTTGTCATGTAGAGTTATCCCAGACAACGCTAGGTCGGTCAGCTAGTATATATAATATATATATTTATAGATATGTATATATATATTTGCGACAAATGGATTAACACTGTTAAACCGCAATTTAGGGTATATTCGCCCACACCGTACAAACAAGAGTACTAACCAGCCCCAAGCCTTGGTAGGTATGGGCGGAGTTATCCACCACTATTTTCCGAGGCTCGGTCGATTCGAACCTCGTTCATTCTGTCGGGGGGAAGCGAAGTTACGGTCCGGCATTTCCCGGAAACTGTGTGGTGTATTTTTTTTTTTTTTTTTTTTTTTTTTTTTTTTTTTTTTTTTTTTTTTGATATTTAAGAGTGTAAGCGGGATCCCTTAGGGGCGAAAGAAAAACTGCCTCTCCTAACGGGGCGGGGGCAGGCTGAGTTCGTTGTGTGGTTTTGTTTTGAGTGGGGTTCGTGGCGATTTCTTTTTTGCGTGTTTTTATTTTTTTTTTATCTTTTATTTTGCTTTATTGCTTCCTTAATGTAACTATGGTTTTGGATGTTTCCGGTTGAGGTGTGATAATAGGAATGATAATGATTTTTATTGTTATTATAATTCTTGGTCAGTGGAATACTACGTATTTGGTAATATTGTTTCTGGCTCATTTGTAAAGTTAACAATAATAATGATAATAGTAACTCATTATTATTATTATTATTATTATTATTATTATTATTATTATTATTATTATTATTATTGTTGTTGTTGTTGTTGTGGTCAGGATATTACTGAAGATATGTAAATTGTATCCGATGTAGGTGTAGTCTTAATACTAGTAATTATTATTATTATTATTATTATTATTATTATTATTATTATTATTGGAAGGAGACCCTCTTTCAAGCAAGTGTTAATGAAAGATATTGCTGCATCATCTGCATTAACTTGTAAATAGTCTTCTCCAATTATTCTGATAAGCTATTAGAAAAATAGAGAAGACTTTACAAGTTAAATGCACCTGATGCTGCAATATCTTTCAATAATACATATTATTATTATTATTATTATTATTATTATTATTATTATTATTATTATTATTATTATATTATTACTGTTGGTCAGTAGAATATTGCAGACATGGCAATTCAAGTGTTATTATTGCAGTATTTCAGATTAATGTAGGATGGATTCCATAGCCTGGTATCATTAGGTCAGCGATCGGATATCGACCTTGGCTGAGGGTACCTCATGTCAATAGCCTCTCTCTCTCTCTCTCTCTCTCTCTCTCTCTCTCTCTCTCTCTCTCTCTCACCAGCTATGAGCTACAACGGTCGACCAATACCTAGACACGTAGAAGGGTCAGTGGCGTCATTTCCAGATTTTTCTCTGGGCGGGGTTGGGGGAGGGTTGAGGGGCAAAGGTTTATGATATGGGGGGGGGGGGGGGGGAGGGGGGGGGAGTGGCGAGCGATGCCAACCCTATCAGGAGGGTTGGGCTGGACGCTGTAAGCCCCCCTCCCCCCTCCCCTCCGAGAAAGTTTTGGAAATGTGTGCGCATTCAGAAGCATTTTTGAAGCTATATAAGCTTCACCTTAAGTTAATTCTATTATTATTATTATTATTATTATTATTATTATTATTATTATTATTATTTCAAAGGCTAGGGGGGTGGCAAACCAAGTACTGGGGGGCTATCAATGTGAACGTAATTAATTATTTTATAATACTGACGTCCCAACCTTGAAGGTCAATGAGCAATCTTCGATGGTTCTGTAATATCCAGAGAATTTATTCAGACTTTCTTTCATCATCTTCATTTTCCCAACCAGTAAACAACTGATGTTGAGACGCAAGGGGATGCATTTAGTAAATAGCTATTTTTATTCAAATAAAACTGCTTTTGTTTTTAACTATCATTCTGTGGAATTCTCTCTTGTCTTCTGTGAGTCTTCCAACAACCTTTCTTCGAAGAGGCAAGTCTGTCTGTCTGTCTGTATGTCTGTCACTCCCTTTGGGGTTAGGTCCCAATCTGTCTCATCTGGAATTTTTTTTTTTTTTTTTTTTTTTTTTTTTTTTGTGGGGGGCGGCCCTTCCTGTGGACCTTTTCTTATCAGAAATGAAATTTAACGTTTCGAGGGTTGTCCGAAGTGTATGGAAAGGCAAAATAATAGAAAGGAACCAGGGAATATGAGAATGGCGAGATAAAAAGGAGGAAGAAGACAAGACGGCGCAATTTCAGTTAAAAAAAAAAACCCGTTAGCGAACAAAAACTTAAACAAAACTTAGGAATGCAGTTAATATATAAAGGCCAAAAGCACAACTGGAAATAGAACATGAGCAAAAGAAGCCACAAGAAAAGGCAAGACACTGAAGAACAGAAAAAAGAAGACTGGTCCCGAGAATTGTATAAAAAAAAAAAAACCGCGAATGGCGCGAGGCAGCTGGAAGAGAGAGGAATGTGCGAACAAATCAATAAGTGAACCTGGCGACAGTGTGATGAGGCAGAGGAACAAACTCGAGAAAAATTGTGTACAAAAAAAGAAAAAAAAAGAAAGAGAGACGACGGTAAAATGCCAAGGTCGTCTGGGAGCAGCTCTAGACCGTGTGGTTTATGGCAGAGTGGAGTTATTTATCGCTCTGCCTCTATCGCTCGGAGAGCCTCAGTGGCGTGATTGGTATGGTCTTGGCCTGCCACCTGGGTGGCTGCGAGTTTGATTCTCGAGCATTCCATTGAGGTGTGAGAGATGTGTATTTCTGGTGACAGAATTCACTCTCGACGTGGTTCGGAAGTCACGTAAAGCCGTTGGTCCCGTTGCTGAATAACCACTGGTTCCATGCAACGAAAAAACACCATACAAACAAAAGCCTACTGCTCGGGACTTCGTAGGGGGTTAGTGCCGACAGTGCACCTTACGTGGTGCACTGTAGGCATTACTCAAGGTTCTTGGTAAGGTCACTTCGGCCCTTGGCTGCAATCTCTTTCATTCCTTTTTCTGTACCTCCGTTCATATTATCTTTCTTCCGTCCGACTCTCCACCCTCTCTAACAATTGTTTCATTGTGCAACTGCGAGCTTTTCCTCCTGTTATACCTTTACAACCTTACCAGTTTCCCTTTCAGCGCTGAATGACCTCATAAGTCCCAGTGCTTAGCCTCTGGCCTAAATTCTATATTCCAGTTCCAATACAATCACTGGAATCTCTGCTTTGATTTTTTTAAAGTAATTTTTTTTATTTCACGCTTAAGAGCCGTGTTTTGGCGATGATTATGGAAAACTGAAGTTGGTGATCAAATTCTCACAGAGTAAAATAACATTATGTCCATAACATTATTTCCAGCGCTGAATGACGACGTAACTCCCAGTGCTTGGCCTTTGTCCTATAATCTATAGTCCAGTCCAACCCACAGTAGAATATGAACTTGTACATGAAAAAGGAAAGATAAAATAGAAAGATAAGAGGTCAGTAAAGTACATGAAAAAAGGAAAGATAAAATAAAAAAGAAAGATAAGAGGTCCAGTACAGTACATTGCAGAGGGAAATGATAAGTTTACAAGAAAATGTCAAGAAAAATATAATAGTAAAGCGTGTTAGCCTGAATAATTCTGGCAACGGGAGGCGAGTGCGCAAGGCTTCAATTTAAAGGTACCATGATGTCAGCCAGAAGAGCTCACGAACATCACGAGAGAGAATATCAGAGTCACTGGGTATGTCTGACGAGCAGATATCCGCGCAGTTTGTATGATGAATGAAAACGGATGTCTCTACTTACAGCTGTGTATATATGTAGGTCTTGGGTAGAGTTATGTGTGCCTATTAGTCACCATATAAACGAAGACCCTATATCAGTGGTTTTCCACCATGGATGGGGGGGGAATTCCCTCCTAGAAGAAATTTCAGAGTTTTAGGGGGTGGAGGTAATGTGACAAAGATTGGCAGGCTCAGACTGACTCTAGGACCACACAAAACGCAATGTGCATCGGAACGCACGACTGAGAGGTCATGCTGGTCTTGTGTGTTTGTGTTAGTGCTTTGGTTTATATTATTTGGATGCACCTTTTGAGGCAGACAAATTTGTAAAGGGGGAAGGGGGGTGTGTGATAACATTCTGATGTATGGTGAAAGGGTGCATGGGGCAAAAAGTTGAGTGCCACTGCCCTAAGTGGCTATGAAAAGGACTAAATGTGTCCTAAAATTAAAGTCCTTAAGTGGCTATAAGATGAGATTTTGGCCATAAAATCAACAGCCTCAAAGTGCTTAAGTCATGTATATCTTAGTTTAAGCAGACCGCTGAGCTGATCAACAGCTCTCCGAGGGCTGGCCCGAAAGATTAGATATTTTTACGCGGCTAGGAACCAATTCGTTACTTGGCACGGGACTTACAGCTTATTGTGGGATCCGAACCACATCGAGAAATTAATTTCTATCACCAGAAATAAATTCCTCTGATTCCTTGTTGGCAGAGCTGGGAATTGGACCCTGACCCTGAGATAGGTAGTCGAAAGTGCTTAAGTGTTCATGATATCTAGACAATGCTTATTTCCCTTTCTTGTGAAAACAAGTAAAACTTAAGAAACTGGGGTTACTAGCTATGATGACGATGGTTGATGTTATAGATTAAATGGGCCTTGTGTTTGGCTGCTCTCTGTTAAGCAAAATATATTAAATGGCCACTCATAAGATGCAGCTCTGTGTACGTGTTTAGTTACAAGCCCATTTCCACGATGTAGGGGATGATGCTACAAGATTGAACCGTTTTTACAAGAATTTGATTTGTTTCGCGAGGTTTAATCTTACTTCTTCTTACTTGTTTGCATTTTTAGATATTTTATTTTCATTTTTCTTAAAGAAGAAGTTTGGGTTTGTATTTCCTCAATATTAGTTCCTGGTCTTTGTCCTCAACTCTATGTTCCATCCTCCCTCCATCTTGATGCTGCGCACGAATTTTACTATATATTTTCCATTTTAGTTTTCTGTAAAAGAAAACTGGAGATGGCGTTTTCTGTCCGTCCGCCCGTTTATTTCCGCCCTCTGATCTTAAAAGCTACTGAGGCTAGAGGGTTGCGAATTAGTATTTTGATCATCCACCCTCCAATCATCAAACTCACCAAATTACAGCTCTCTAGATTCAGCAGTTTTTATTTCATTTAAGGTTAGAGTAAGCCATAATCGTGCCTCTGGCAACGTTACAGGACAGACCACCACCGGGCCGTGGTTAAAGTTTCATGGGCTGTGGGTCATGCTGCATTATACCGAGACCACTGAAAGATACATCTATTTTCGGAGGCCTTCATTGTACGCTGTACAGAAAACTCGATTGCTTCGGCGCACTTTTTACTTGTTTTGTTTTTTTATTTGTTTTCAAATACAGTTTACCTTGTCATGAGCTCTTTACATTGGCCATAATATTGTGAGTGGCCATAAAAACAAAGGTCTTTAAGAAACCATAAAATCAAAGGTGTCAAGTTATTAAAGGTCGTAGAAGAGGACTTTAATGACCGCATAAACAAGACATTAATGGTGTCTAGGCCTCTGGCAATAAAAGCATTTTGTGGGCATAAAGAACAGAAGCCTTTATTATCATAAACGAAGGACATTCAGCTCTCATATATGTAGATCTAAGTCTCTGGTGACCATAAAGCAGGGAAATGAAATAGCCATAAAAGTAAAGGCCTTAACTGGCCATAAAACCAGTTTTTAAAATAATAAAAAAAATAATTTAAAACCCCATATATTCACACAAAATGGCATAAGTGGTCCTAGAAAGGTAAGACCTTGATTAGCCATAAAACACAACGGCTTCGAGTTGTTATAAACAGAAATGCTTAAGGTTTCATGAAACAGCAGATTAGCCTTGAAAAATTTTTTATGAGACGGTCAGAAAGTCAAGGCTATAATTTACAGTAAAAGATGCTTTTATTAATAAAAAAAAATGTGGTCTTAAGTGGTCTTAAAAGATGTCATAAAGGAGACCTTAAGTGGTCATAAAATCATTGGCCCAAGTGTTCATAAAGAGGGATCTTAATTGGTCGTAAAAATGGCTAAATATAGAGAAAAATCACAAATGGTCACAAGAAACAAAGGCTTTAAGTTGCCCTTAAAAATTACAGATATTTAAGTTACATGATCAAAGACTTTAAAGGCCACGAAGGAAGCAAATAGCACTAAAAGGTCTCTCTCTCTCTCTCTCTCTCTCTCTCTCATTTCTACACTATTAACCCTTCATTCCGTCCTCTTTAAAGTTTAGCCAATGTTACTACACGTACTATTCTGTCTCAAGCTCAGAAGAAGCAAAAGAAGAAGAAAATGAGAGAGAGAGAGAGAGAGAGAGAGAGAGAGAGAGAGAGAGAGAGAGAGAGAGAGAGAGAGAGATATGTCAATGGAACTCAATATGTCCATTAGCAGTATGGTCTATCATCCGTTTCGGGGCGCGGCGTTACTGAAAAATAAATCTTCATTAGGCTTAACCTGAACGTTAGGTTGCAAAGTCTCTCTCTCTCTCTCTCTCTCTCTCTCTCTCTCTCTTCTCTCTCTCTCTCAGTATTAGCAACCAATCAGGCTAAGTAGGTAAGCACGTTGACCTGATATTAATAGACCTATTGCCCTTGGGTAGATTATGTCAGATGTTCTTTGGTTAGATCCCTTTTTTATCCAATATATCCTGAAACTAAACTTTTGTTTTATTATTGAGAAGCAAATCCCCATAAGTAATCACCTCCCTGCACGATGCGCCCTTGGCGATTTGCAGAGAGAACCAGTTTTGCTGCTTTGTTGAGGCCAATGCATTAGTTCGAGGTAGTGCTATAGTAGATTCACATCAACCGTGCATTTGATGTCTAGGCCAGTCCCTCACGACGCTCCTGATTGGCTTTTGATAAACCAATCACAGGGCTGGAAATTCTCAGTCTCTCTCAAGAGTTCCTGAGGGGTACGTCATCCTAATGTATCCCTCAGGAGATATGGAACATACATCCTGCCTTTGTGAACTCTCGAGAGAGACTGAAAGTTTCCAGCCCTGTGATTGGCTTATCAACAGCCAATCAGGAGCGTCATAAGGGACGAGCCTAGACATCAAATGCACGGTTGATGTGAATTTACTATATCTTGCCTTAACTATAGTTTGCTGAATGTGACCGGGCTTTTTGGAAACTATTTTCTGAGTAAAAACGTAGTAAGATTACTTATTTTTTTACTGATTTATCGTTGCTGTTCATTTAAAGTTATTTATAATGTTATTTTTATTAACATTTACCATTTCATGTATCATTTATTGTTGAAGGTTCTTTCGTATATGGTAGTATTAATGTTGACCAATTCCCAGTCACTGGATAAAAACTCGGTATGGTATGCAACTCCCAGACGGCCATATCTAATATTTGAGTCTCTCTCTCTCTCTCTCTCTCTTCTCTCTCTCTCTCTCTCTCTCTCTCTCTCTCTCTCTAGAAAGTCGATAACGCTTCAGAGAACTTCCGCGGTTTTGCTCCAGATCAGAATATTAAGGAATCCTTCCACTTTCGTGGCAAATAAGGGCGACGTTTGTTTGCTTCGAGCGGGCCATTTCGGCCTCTGGACAGATCCGCCATATGGGTTGGAGGCTTTCAAGTGAAATGCGATCGCTCACCAGCGGCTTCAGGTCTTTTATTCTGTGAAAGAAAACTAATGAGATTGCTCTGTCTGTCCGTCCACACTTCTTCTGTCAGCCTTCAGATCTTAAAAACCAGATCTTTCTTTCGGTGGTCTCGGTATAATGCTGAATGAGCCTCGACCCATGAAACTTCAACCACGGCCGGGTTGTGGCCTGTCCTATAGAGTTGCCAGACGCTCGATCATGGCTAATTTTAACTTTAAATGAAATTAAAACTACTGAGGCTAGAGGGTTGTAAATTGGTACGTTGATCATGCACGCTCCAATCATCAAACATACCAAATTGCAGCCCTCTAGCCTCAGTAGTTTTTATTTGATTTAAAGTTAAACTTAACCATGATCCTGCGTCTGGCAACTCTATAGGACAGGCTACCACCCGGCCGTGGTTAAAATTTCATGGGTAGCGGCTCACACAGCATTATATACCGAGACCACCGAAAGACAGATCTGTTTTCGGTTGCCTTGATTATACGCTGTACAGAAAACTCGATTCCGGCTAATTTCTTTTACTTTTTACTTTTTTTTCGGTTTAGCTAACGCCAGCCTGTGTTATATATGTTACGCAAAACGTGGATAATTGCCAAATGTGTACATTTTGCAATTAATTTTGCCTATTGTGTACAATTTGCAGCGCTTGGTGCCTGCAAATTGTACACAATAGGCAAAATTAATTGCAAAATGTACACATTTGGCAATTATGTACATTTTGCGTAACATATATATATAATATATATATATATATATATAATATATATATATATATATATATATATATATATATATGGTATATATATATAGATATATATATATATATATATGTATATGTATGTATGGTATATATATGTATATATATATATATGTATGTATATATATATTTATATATATGTATATATATATATATATATATATATATATATATATACACAATATATACATATATATACTCCAGTGATAATGAGCGTGGATGCTCGTTTGTGAAATTATTTTGAAGAGCATTCTTATGCATTTCTGTATCCCAGGCCTTAAGGAAAAAAGGGAAACTAGAAGAGAATAAACGGAACGGAACGGGGCCATGAAGGAAATGAAACGTCTACCTCGCAAAGGAAGTCGTGAAAAAAAAAAAAACGAGGAAGGAAGGAAGGAATGAATAATGGAAGACATTTCCAAATAAAACATGCTAGATTTGTGCTCCTTTGTCTATCCCATATTATTTTACTGACGAGTCCGTTACGGTATTATGTTTTTGTGACGTTAGCTTGATTTGAAAGCTGCCTGGAACTGTATACCTCTATCAAAATACCGGCGCTATATTTTTTGTTTCAAATATCCACGTTTTTTATATATATTCTATTCATCGTGTTCCTTTAATACTTGAATGATACACCATAACTAGATAAAAATATGTATATTCTCTAAAAAATACAAGTAAAAAGTCCCCCCATAAAAGTGGAATTTATTTATAAGACAGTATATGCAACTTGACTGTAGTTAGTCCTAGTGCCTTAGTATTACTATAGTAGACTCACATCAACCGAGCATTTGATGTCTAGGCCCATCCGTTACGACGCTCCTGATTGGCTGTTGATAAGCCAATCACGGGGATAAAAACTCTCGGTGTCTCTCGAGAGTTCATATAGGCACGATGTATGCTCCATCTCTCTTGTGGGATACGTCTTCCAAAAGCATCCCTCAGTAGAGTGGAACATACATCCTACCTATATGAACTCTCTCAATAGAGACTGAGGGTTTCCATCCCTGTCATTGGCTTGTCAGCAGCCAATCAGGAGCGTCGTAAGGGACTGGCCAAGACATCAAATGCACGGCTGATGTGAATCTACTGTAGTCGAAACTGCTTGAGAGTTGAAAGAGCACCTGATACTTTCCCAAAAAACACGACCATGACTTTATTATGAATATATATATATATATATATATATATATATATATATATATATATATATATATATATATATATGGGTATGGGTACAAGCCAAACATGGAAAACAAATAACCTGTAGAGGAAACATACGGTCTTTCCTTCTAACGGTCGTCATAACCTGCCGGAAAAGTGCCGTTAAAAGTGCTTCACCAAAAGTACTTCTCCTTCAAGAGAAATTAAAAAAAAAATGTATATTTCATTCCTGAGTGACGCTAACAAAAATACACAGTTCATTTTGGGTTTTCAATGAAATGGCGCTGAATGCCGGGCGTGGGCAATTCAATGGAGTCAATTCAAAGAAGCTCCCCCCCCCCCCCACACAAAACAAAAAATAAAGAAAAAACTAATACAATTTTAAGTGTATGCTTTACATAGGTTCTCTTTAATATTTATTTTATATATATTTATTTATCTGCGTAATAATAAAATAATATTAATAATAATAATAATTATTATTATATTATAATAATGATAATAATAATAATAATAATAATAAGAATAATAATAATGGAAAAGAAACCCACAAGATTACCTTAGTATAACTTGTTTACTGGTATTTACATATTATTTTTACTTAGCCACTCCAAGTTATACTCAGTAATCTTGTGGGTTCTTTTTCGATCTCCAGAAGAAAACTTGAAAGGAGTTTTTGTTCGGTTCAATAATAAAATATTAATATAATAATAATAAAATAATTGACAATTTCATTACAAAGTACTGCCAGTACGGGTATATGTTTTTATCTATTCTCATTAATTTTTTGTTCTGTAAATGAAGGCATAGGGCAAACTGTGCAAATACTAATTAATTGAGGCCATTCGACTGCAATTAGTCACTGTCTCCATCAGGTATCGATTTATATAATTGATTCTAGTATTACATTATATATATATATATATATATATATATATATATATATAATGTATGTATACTATATATATATATATATATATATATATATATATATATATATATATATCACACACACACACACATACATACACACACACAATTATATATACATTGATACCTGAAGGAGACGGTGACTAATCGCAGTCCTCTGGCCGAAGCTATTTCGTAATTATATAGTTCACCTTATTTCATGTATTTTATTGAGTATGCCATGTCAAGCTATTTATAGTACCTTCATTTAGAGAGCAAACAATCAGTGAGAACAGAAATAACATTACAATCGTGCTGCAATAATATGTAATGATTTATTATTGATGTTGTTATTATTATTATTATTATTATTATTATTATTATTATTATTATTATTATTATTATTACGGTGATATAAATATAGTTTTAAAAAATAGAGATAACCTATGTACATCATGCATTTTAAACTCTACCAATTTGTTTTATTATGGCTTCTTTGAATAGATTCCATTGGATTCCCCTCGCCCGCATTCAGAGCCATTTCATTGAAAAAACAAAATGAAACTGTATATTTTTGTTAGCGTCACTAAGTTTAATACCAGGAATGAAATATAATTTTTTTTTTATTTCTCTTGAAGGAGAAGTACTTTTGGGGAAGCACTTTTGACGGCTCTTTTCCGGCAGGTTATGACGTCCGTTAGAAGGAGAGACCGAATGTTTCCTCTAGAGGTTATTTATTTCTTTGTTTTGTATGTTTGTCCTTTAACTAATCCCGTGTCATCATCATTATCGAACGTCTAATAAGTGTATGAAATGCTGTTAGACCTATACCTGTCATTATCTGTTAGTAAAGACAGTCATAGGTCTAGTAGCATTTTTATAAAACCGGGTAAACAGTTTGTCATCATATTTGCTAACGAACTGCATAAACCTGATGATAGCTACGATAACTTGGAAGTTAATGGGCTGCCATCAAATTTACGACCAAGATTAAACGTAGGCTGAATTGATGTGACTTTGAAACTATGAGACTTATTCATATTTATATCACAAACCCTTATCTTCAGCAACAAGTAATCCCAGAAAGTTCTATATTAATCTTCGTTTTGTAACCTCGTTTTCTATATTATATGCAGTTTGTTACCGCGTTTTCTGTATTAATCTGCCTTGTGTGACCCGTTTGTCTGTTCTTTTTGGTTCCTATAGCTTAGCAGGATTACTCAGTCATACTGATTAATGCTTAATCAAGAGTCAGGGAGTAATCCTATTAAGGTTTTGTCTGATTTGGTTAGCTTCTCTTGCGTTTCCTTTCATCCGCATTTTATCCAGAGTACACAAGTAAAAACTGATGGACCGCCCTCGCTCTTTCCTTTGTCAAAGACTAAAAATGAAAGATCTTCCATTGGCCGGTTATCAGTCTTTTGTAATTGATGTTAATTGGGATTTTTATACGTGGGAATTTAGCTTAAATACTGTAGAGAACCGAGTGACGAACTTCTTTGAAAATTTTACCAGAAGTTGGCAGTGAGCTCCTATGATTCATTCCCGTCCGTTTTGAGGTTAACCATATTTCAAGCTTACTAACACAGCTTTGCACCGCAGGGTTTAGTGCCGTCAGTGGTGCACTGTAGCCATTACTTAAGGCTCTTTGCAGCGTCCCTTCGTCCCCTAGCTGCAACCCCTTTCATTCCTT
Source organism: Macrobrachium nipponense (assembly GCF_015104395.2). Lineage (NCBI taxonomy): Eukaryota > Metazoa > Arthropoda > Malacostraca > Decapoda > Palaemonidae > Macrobrachium > Macrobrachium nipponense. Next base: position 40,957,652 of record NC_061100.1, read on the forward strand.
TTACTGTACCTCTGTTCATATTCTCTTTCTTCCATCGGTAGTCCCTAGTTCGAGTCCCCGCTCTGCCAACGTGGAATCAGAGGAATTTGTCTCTGGTGATTAGAAATTAATATCTCGATATAACGTGGTTCGGATCCCACAGTAAGCTGTAGGTCCCGTCGCTAGGTAACCAATTGGGTCCTAACCACGCAAAAATATCTAATCCTTCGTGCCAGCTATAGGAGACCTGTTAATCAGCTCAGTGGTCTGGGTAAACTAAGATATAACTTATTTAGTTCAACTGCGAGGTTTTCCTCCTGTAACATTACACCTTTAAAGCCTTTCGACTATCAGTTTCTCTTCCAGCGCTGAATGACCTCATAGGTCCCAGCGCTTGGCCTCGGGCCAAAAATTCTATATTCCGTTCCAGCTAACACAGCTTTAGCTTTCGTTTTGCGTAAAAAAAAAAAAAGTGATAGCATGATCAAAGAGCGACAGCGTAGACAAGTAACTAAATGTAATGCTTCAACTTTTTTTTTTTTTTTCTTGTGTGTGGGGGGGGTGGCAGATTGTGTTATTGCCGTCAGTGCACCTCAAGGGGTGAACTATATGCGTTACTAAAGGTTTTATTGCAGTGTCCCTTCGGCCGCTAGCTGCAATCCTTGTGTTCCTTTTACTGTACCTCATTCATATTACCTCTTCTATCTTGCTATCCACTTGCTATCATAGTGCAACTGCGAGATTTTCCTTCTGTTACACCTATAAAGCCTCCTCTACTCTCAATTTCCCTTTCAGCGCTGAATGTCCTCATAGGTCCCAGTGCTTGGCCTTTGGCCTAAACTCTATAATCCACTCCATCCATACTATTCAACTTATCTGTCTTTGTGCAGGAGCGTTCGAAGACTCGTATACCGATTTGTATAGCTAGACTGAAAAGCGCTCGAAATTATCCTAACAAATGTTTATTAGAATTTCTAGCTATGATAATGATGACTTCGTTTGGATGAATGTGATTCAAAATTACTGCAACAAAAAGGATTCGAAAGTAATCCAAGGTACTGGGAATTGGTTTAACATAAACATGGGAAACTTTTTTATATATATTTCTGGAAATACTTCTGTGACAGTATTCTAGAATCTTGATTAAAATAGAATAAATTAAAATAAAGCAACTAGAAACCCCCTTAACAGCAGTTAATGGAAAGTACTAACTCAATCATTCGAACTCCATTACATTCTGTAGAACT
>NC_061100.1:40963877-40991377 GCF_015104395.2 Macrobrachium nipponense
TGCAGAAACTTGATTACGCCGAAGAAACTTCGACGCATTTTTTACTTGTCTCATATCCAAATCAGATGAAGGATCTCGAAGCATGATTTTTTAAATGTTGAGGAAACAGACGGGCATGGATTTCAAGCCAACCTCGCCCTAACAAACAAATAAGTTAAATGACTCGGGAAATACAGGGGAACACAGGGAATTCCGGAATTTGGAAGCGAATGATTCGGAAGGCTAATCAAAGCGGTTGATCGTCGGAATTTTGTTTTCCCTTTAATGATCCCTCCATATTTTAGTTTTCCATATTTTGCTTTATATATTTTCCTTGTTTTCCCGGACTTTTTTTAGGCTTCTCCCGCAAAGCAAAGGACGCCAAGGGAGGCAGTGGTGGGTGGGAAGGTTGTTGATAAGGATTCGCTCCCAACAGCTCTCGTCCTTCAACTCTCTCTTGGCGGAGTTCTGCCTGAAAAGAAGAGAAAGTTTTTCAATAAAAACAAATTTTCTTCCTTATTTTTAGCCTCGAGGACTTCGCGACCGAGTTTTCATTTTATTGCATTTATTTCTCCTCTTTGGTGTCTTTCTGGAGCTCACTGGTCGTTTGATTCTTATGCTATTAAGGTGAATATTCTGTGGGAATGTCAGTTAAGCTGTTGACCCTGTATAGGTTCTTTATGTCTTTTTTTATATATAGAAAACTAACAGCGAACCTGATCTTCGTTTTTTTTTATATTGGTCAGATCAGGAGTTTGCTGATTAAAGTAGACTACAGAAGTCTAATGAAATTTTCAATTTACTTTTATTTTTTAAGGTTGCCAATTTTATTTTCATTTTACTATACGGTAAATAGAAAGTAACTAAAATGAGAGAGAGAGAGAGAGAGAGAGAGAGAGAGAGAGAGAGAGAGAGAGAGAGAGAGAGAGAGAGTTATCTTAAACTGGAGAGCTAATTGGCATTGTTGTTCTTTTGAATGGAAGATCTCCACAAAGTAGCCCACATTCACTCCCAGTCCTTGGATTGGCCAATGCCTCTCAAAAGGACGACCTGATTCAGATTTGTGGGTCTATCAGACGGTCTCCTTTTACTGCTTGAAGCAACTGCCTCAAGTTATTGTCATCAGGGTTGGCAAACGAAGAAACGGGCCTTTATCATGGGAACAGTTTTAAGGACTGGCAAATAAAAGGCCTCGCAGAAGCATAATTAGCTGGGATGAAGCAATCAGAACACTAGCATGGATTTCAAACCAACTTCGCCTATTCGAAGAGATAAGTTAAATCACTCAGGAAACACAGAGGAATGCTGGGAATTCGCGAATCTAGGAGAGAATGATTGGAAATACCAGGGTTGGCGATGATTAAATCAAACTGATTTAATCAAGTGATTAAATCATTGATTTTTTTTATTTAAAAAATTGATTTTTTTTCTGATTTGTTTAAGTTGAAAGCAAACATATTGAAAAATAGGGTTTGGAGGTTAAAAAAACTTAAGCATAACTGTGCTGCATCTATTTTTTTTTATGAAAAAAAATGCAAGTGCATAATTTAGGGCAGAACTGGAAACCTAGGAGATAAATCGATAGTAATTCTGTCATAAAATACATTTTGAGGAAAAAATGGATCGAAAAAACATCCAACAAATAAAAAACCAAATCAATAAAAAATCAAATAAATCACTTGATTTGTTTATTTATTTATTTTTATTAAAAAAATCATCAACCCTGCGAAATACCAATCAGAGCGGTTGATCCTCGGGTTGGCAACTTCAAACCCAGAACGATGGCTACAAGACAAGATTGGGATTCAATTTTCTCTTTTGGGGTTTTTTGAAATTTTATTTATTTTCCTTAGTAATTTTTTTCTTGTTTTCCCTGACGCTTCTAGGCTCGAGCAATGCAAAGGGCGCCAAGGACTGGAGTCGTGGGAAGGTTGTTGATAAGGATTCCCTTTCGACGGAGAATTCGTCCTTGGCGGAATCCTGCTTGAAAAGGAAAAGTTTTTCAATAAGAACTATTTTTCTCCTTTATTTTTAGCTTCGACGACTTCCCGAGTTTTCATTTCATGCCATTTATTTCCCTTTGATGTCTTGATGGAGCTCAGTGTTTGTTTGATTCTTACGCTGTTTAGTGGAATATTCGTGAGCGGTTATTTGTTGAGTTATTGACGCTAGTGGTTTGCCATGTCTTGATATATGACTTTTTTTTTTTCTTAAGAAAACTAACTGTGAACCTCGTCCTTCGGTTTTTATTTGAATATTAGTAGAATTTACTATTATTATCGATTTATGGATGTGTTGGCATAGAACTGTGCAACAAATGGGGTTTTAGTCACATTAAGATTTTTCTTTCTGCTCATAAACGAGACTATTGAAGCCTAATAAAATATAATTGATTTTTTTCATAAAATTATACATTTTTTTAGCTTTTTACTGAGACGGTAAACAAAATATAATTATAAGATGAAAGAGAGAGAGAGAGAGAGAGAGAGAGAGAGAGAGAGAGAGAGAGAGAGAGAGAGAGAGAGATTAACTTTGGGAATCGTGTTTGCACAATGTTCCAATTTCCCCGCACAGTATTTTGATACCAGACTCCTCTCCATACAAAACCTTTCACACAAGTATTTCCAGTTTCCCTTTTTACCAGGGGGCAATTTGTCCTTTCGTTTACTCCATTTGGCTTTTTGACAGCTTTACCCTGGGGATCTGGCTGTGCTCCCCCGTGTGTAGCTATTAGTTTTGTCTGTTAGCTTAGTTACTCAAAAAATAATTCTAGGTTGATTGTCATTCAAATACGTACGGAGGCTGACCATTGGTCAGGAGCAAATTCATGGGATATACACAGCTATCGTTTTTATTTTATTTTATTCTTTTAAATCGGGGAGTAAGCCTGCAAACTACTTTGTTGTTGTTGTTGTTGTTGTTGATGGGGGTAGGAAAGGTCTATGGAAGATCCTAAAAAGGTGTTTCGCGTTGAGTTAAGGATACAGGAATTATAGGAGAGGATATTTATGATTTATTTATTAGAATGAAAATGTAAAAAAAAAAATACTGTGCATGTGAAACAGTACAGAAAAAATGTTTCTAAAACAATATAGCGTATGTTCATGTTAATTTTCGTTAGTGAAATAAAGATCTATTTGACCATAGATTTTAGCACGTTTGAATTTACATCAAGTTTGGAATATAATGTCTACAACTTACGCGTGAGGGGAAAATTGTGCTTGCATCCCTGAGTAAGCTGAAGGTCGGATCACACCTTGTTTTATTTATTTCTCTGGATTTGTGTTGTTATTGTTGCTGTTGGTCAAAGTTAGCAGGTAGTCTCATGGAACATGCTTCCACAAAATACAACTCATAGTATATTTGTAGAAGAAACAATTGGCTCTTCGAATGTTGAAAAAGATGTGGAATTGAGAATTGCAGAGAAATTCAGGGAACAAATAAATGTGGGAATCTCATTAAAACTTATCGACGAATTTTTCAAGAATTTAGACAAGTCGAAAGACATTAATTTTAATCCCTTTAGGGAGTTAGTGCCGTCAGTGCACGTCATGCGGTGCACTGCTGGCATTACTTAAGGTTCTTTGCAGCGTGCCTTCGGCCCCTAGCTGCAACTCTTTTCGTTCCTGTAACTGTACCTCCGTTCATATTCTCTTGCATCCATCTCACTTTCCACCCTCTCCTAACAATTGATTCATAGTGCAACTGCTTTGAGGTTTTCATCCTGTTACATCTTTCAAACCTTTTCACTTTCAATTTCCCTTTCATCGCTGAATGACCTCATAGGTCCCAGTGCTTGGTCTTTGGCCTGAATTACATATTCAATTCAATTCATAGTAACGTTGATTCGATTCCAGGTGACGAATACTGTGCATGAATATGTTCCAAGCATTCGCCAAGGGGCTTTGGGTATACTCTACTATACTGGACGTGTCTATTTTATTTCAAATTGCCGATTTTTTTTTATCTTCATTAACTTTTTCCTTAATACTACGGAAATATTTTTTTCTCTATATTATTAATATTTACGATTTATCTTTCACAATCTTAAGATCTCATTTCGCCTTTCCGTCACAAAAGCAAGAATACATGAAATGTTTCTCTCTCTCTCTCTCTCTCTCTCTCTCTCTCTCTCTCTCTCTCTCTCTCTCTCTCTCTCTCTCTCTCAGTTTATTTTCGGATTCCGAAATAGTAGTTTTTTTTTTTTTTTTTTTTTTTTTTTTTTTTTATAAGGTTGTTTGTCTCGCAAACCAGGAGGTGAAGCTGCCTCCAAAGGATGCAGGATATCAGATCATGGAAATGTTGTGGCATATCCTGTCTCTGACCTGTGCTCTCTCTCTCTCTCTCTCTCTCTCTCTCTCTCTCTCTCTCTCTCTCTCTCTCTCTCTGTCAATTGATGTTTTGACTTCAGTTTATGCTATCTGACTTTGTCATCTCTCAACTCTCTCCTTTATTAATTGATGCTTGACTTTAATTTATGTTTTCCGACTGTGTCGTCTTTTAACTCTCTCTCTCTCTCTCTCTCTCTCTCTCTCTCTCTCTCTCTCTCTCTCTCTCTCTCTCCTTTATTAATTGATGTTTTTACTTCAATTTATTTTATCTGTGTCATTTTTAACTCTCTCTCTCTCTCTCTCTCTCTCTCTCTCTCTCTCTCTCTCTCTGATTGATTGATTGATTGATTGATTTTTTTACTGCAATTTATGTTATCTGTGTCATTTTAACTCCCTCTCTCTCTCTCTTCTTTATTAATTGATGTTTTTACTTCAATTTATTTTATCTGTGTCATTTTTAACTCTCTCTCTCTCTCTCTCTCTCTCTCTCTCTCTCTCTCTCTCTCTCTCTCTCTCTCTCTCTCATTAAAGTATTGCAGTCTGCCTGGTTGTTTGTATGAGGATAGAAACACTCAGTAACCTTACTCGTTAATTTTCGCGTAACCTCAAGGGAAGGCCGGTGCTGGGTCAAAGGTTAGACCCCTATAATTTGACTTTGATCCGAGTGCAGAGTTGCAGTTGGAAAACCAGCTTTGCCTTGAGAGGTAACCATAGTATTGATATTCCCAAATGTTTTTATTGGATATCACAAAAGATTACTGATATTTTCTGATATTTTTAAGTCTAGAAATTAGGTTTAAAAAGATTTGTTATTTTTATTCTCATATGTCAATGGTGAGTTTTGAATTTTTTTTCATTACAACGAAGTGGTAAACTTCGAAAAATATATAGGAGGTCTACGATATTTATTTCAGCAAAGGATAAGTTTTTAACATTTTTATTGCAACGAGGTGGTAAATTTCGATAAATATATAGCAGGGTTACGATATTCATTTCTATAAAGATTATGTTTTTAACATTTTTATTGCAACGAGGTGGTAAACTTTGTTAGATATAAATAAGTTTTACGATATTTCAGTGAATATTAAGTTTTGAGGATTTTTATTGCAACGAATTAGTAAACCTCGATAAATAAAAAGCAAATTTACGATATTTATATCGATATTCATAAATAATTATGATTTTCTATGGCATTTTTTTAATACGGTTAAACGTTGTCTAATTTGAGATGATTCGACTATTTTGATGAATATTTCGAAATGTCGACCAATATATAAATTTTTATGAATATAAAGATGTGATGAAAATTCTTAGCGTCTTTAATCTTTCCAATTTATCTTTGACGACCCAAAGTGGTGAACAATTTTTCCAATATGTCTTCCACAAACCCGAGGCTGACGCTCCCCCAATACCATGTGATATATTAAATCAGAAAAAGTTTATGGCATTTCCTGTCTCCGACCTTTGGCGTCCACTTTCTCTCTCTCTCTCTCTCTCTCTCTCTCTCTCTCTCTCTCTCTCTCTCTCTCTCTCTCTCTGTGGAAGTCTTTCGGTGTTTTGACGTCAGTTACTAAGGTGTTGACGTCATGGAAGTCTCTCTCTCTCTCTCTCTCTCTCTCTCTCTCTCTCTCTCTCTCTCTCTCTCTGTATATATATATAATATATATATATATATATATATATATATATATACTATAAAATAACTTTTGAGGTTGATGGAGGCTTCATTTTATGGAACACAAGTAACATGTTTCGCTGGTAATTTACACACACACACACACACACACACACACACACACACACACACATATCATATCTATATAATCTATATATATATATATTATACTATATATATATATATTAATATATATATATATATGATATATTGTGTGTGTGTGTGTGTGTATGTGTGTGTGTTCTGTGTGTCCTCTGTTGTGTCGTGTGTGCCTTATGTTTCTGCACGCATTTATTTTTAAGATTGCTAAAACATGATGTAGATGTGTTAGAAATGAATGTGTATTGTACTTTTCCATACACTCTTCACAGTGAGGCTTATTGGTCTTTTTATAATAATTATTTCGACGTTGACGTCAGTTGCCAATTTTTATATACATAAGCATACATACGTACACGAATACAGAAACTTTATGTAAAAATAAGTAAGGTATAAAGCAGAACGGAAGGAAAAGAAAATCTTAATTTTCCACTTTAGGTTGGTTATAATGCAGGGGCGGATCGACCGCTTTTCAAAAATATTCTGCGTAGTGGATCCGACCACGTCTCTGTGCCTCTATTTGGGGATGCTGGGTCGTCTCAGGTGCCACAGTTAATTGTGTTACCTACGCCAGGCGGTGGCCAAATATGGGATGTTGCATAGACCTTTGCTATGGCCTCGGCCACCACACACCTTTATGGATTATTTAAATCGTTATTGTTTTCTTTTACGATTTCATTTTCACTTGGGAGGTTTGGTTGTTAGTTCCTGCCGATACGCTTTGGTTTAATGTATGTCTGTGTATTAGTCAAATAAAAATAATGCATATATCATGATGAAGTATATATATATATACTATATAATATATATTATATAATATATATATATTATATTATATTATATACTATATATGTATATGTATTTATAATATACATGTGTATATATATGTGTGTGTTTAGAGTATATACAGTAAATTCATCAAATTCTAATTAGCAATATGCTAAACAGTATTTTTAATAGTTTGTATTTAAAACATACCCAGCATAGTACAAGCAGATGGACTATTTAGTATTAATTCGTATTTATACCTAAGTAAAGACACATGTCATGTAGAACAAAATGCAAAAACGTTCGTACTGGATGTGGTATTACTGATGGTCTATTCAGTCAATATGACACCATTAAATTTATGATGTATCCGAAGGTCGTGGGAACGGAGAGAAATCAGAGAGAGAGAGAGGGTTTATAGGAACCAGCGACAATAACGGCTGGAGGGAGACAATCCGAAGAACTTCCGGTGAAGGGAAAGAGGCTGCTGTCTCGAACCGCCCAATGGCAGCTTTGCTCATCTCCTCCAAGGATGTGCAGGAAGGGGCTCAACTTCTTTTGAAGAAATTGTCTTTCAGCCACCTGTTACGAACAGAGGAACATCATGTTGGAAGACATACGATGAAAATGGAAGTGCGGGGTAGAAGGAAGAAGGGAAGACCAAGAAAGAGATGGGGTGATTGTGTAGAGAAAGATACAGTATTAAAAGGTATTAATGAGAACGATGCACAGAACAGAAATCGATGGAGACGACTCATTCACAACGGCGACCCCATTTAAAATGGGTTAAAGCTGGAAAGAGGAAGCAGTCTTTCAACCATTTTTAGTTTTCTATAAAAGAAAACTAGTATCGAGATGGGTATTTGTCTGTCCGCCCTCAGATCTCAAAAACTACTGAGGCTAGGAGGCTGCAAATTGATACGTTAATCATCCACCCTCCAATCATCAAACACACCAAATTGCAGCCATCTAGCCTCAGTAGCTTTTATTTTATTCATGGTTAAAGTTAGCTATGGTCGTGCGTCTGGCACCGCTTGTTGTATTTTGTTGTCAATAGCAAATTAGACAAAGTCTATCCGCAGAACCGCCATTAAATTGATGTTGATTTTTCATTGATTTGAATTTGTCTCGGTTTTATCTTTGACCTAATGTCTGAGGGATGAAGGTCGTCAATTTTGTTGTGCTAAATATATCTTGCCCCCATTATTTAAATAAAATACATTGTTGCTGTGACTCGTATGTTCGGTTTTTGAAAAAAAACCCAAAAACCCTTACATACACAAGTATATATCTATGCATACAAATATATATATGTATATATATATATATATTATATATATATATATATATTGCAAGTTTTTTATGAGGTTTTTTGGGGTCCTCCTATGTGTAAATTGACTAGTCTCCATAGCGTAACGGTCTATAGGAAGAAGCATATTATTATATATATTATATATATCTATATATATATATATATATATATAGTATATAGATATTATATATATAATGAATATATATATACATATATATATATATATATATATAATTATATATATATATATATGGTATATATATATATGTATATATATACTATATATATATATATAGTATATATATGTGTGTGTGTGTGTGTGTGTGTGTGTATATTATATATATATATATTATATATATATGTATAGTATATATATATATATATATATGTATATATATTATGTATACACGTATGTATATATGTAATGTTGGAATTTATATAAATAAGCTTTTGTCTTTGTTGCTGTGTTTTTCTGGTTTGCTACTAAAGCTGGTGAGAAGTGTCAAGAGAAAGAGAATTTACCTCTTACTGAACGCACCTGTGTTTCTTGCAAGTGCTGTACAAGGCTGCACCTCCCCCGACTCTTATTTCAGTTAGAGTCAATTAGTTAGTGATCAATTTAATTGGTCTGTTATAGGCTTCACTTTTTTAAACAGGACACAACAGACCAGTTATCTTTAATATCTTCTCTGTCGATTGGAAGAGATCTTGATCGGGTGACCTCGAAGATGGGATATCTTATTCCTTCAGACTCCAGTCTACACGCTGTTTCATATGGCGAGTTGTGGAGCATTATTATTAGAATAGTTTTACCAGGCTACTTGGATGGCTATCAGCTCTCACAGGGCTGTTCCGGAGGATTTGGTTTTATTTTGATTCTTGTTTTATATTTTGTCAATCGAATTACGAACTCCCTGATAATGATAGCTGCATATTTGCATTCAATAATACTGGTAACAGTAGGGCTCATGCAAACAAGAGGAACAAAACAAACTTTTAGTAACACTACTGAAATTCCACATTATGCAATGTAAGCACACAAATAGCAGTATTTCGTAAATAACTCACGCATGGGAATAAACGAGAGAAATACAAATCGAAATTTAAAAAAAAATTGAGATGATTCAGAGACAGACAAAAACAAAATAAAAAATTAGTTGTAAACTTATACAAGCAAAAAAGTTAGCATGTGGAAGGACCATAAAAACCCAAAGGCATCATTAATAACACCTGAGTTAGAATATATACGCTCACACGCAGGTAATGTCTGGAATTTAATTTACTCTAGCCTCTCGTAGAAATGACTGGAATGAATATTAGATCAAGTGGCACAGAGAAATAATAAACACCTGCATTGAGTACAATATCGCACCTACAGACTTTGCACGTGAAATGCGTATGTTTCAAACCACAGTACGTTTACCGTTAATGCAAAATGAAAAAGTCTCATATAGAGGACTAAAGCAGTAATGAGTTATTATTTAATGCAGAACTATTTTCTTTCCTTCTTTGAGTGGAAGGAACTTTAAACAGAGACTTTACTTTTCTTTTTACTTTACGTTGCACTTTTCTTGAAGTCAGCTTGAATGCAACGATGAGCTGCAGCCCTTGTTACAACAGAGAAGAAGTCATTTCTCAGCTGGAACTGTAATTCCTGGTCTTACTTTTTATGCATGTCCAGAATTATGGTGAGTTCAAGCATGCAATCATTTACTTCAGGCACATCACATAACCTAAACAGCTATTGGAAATATTATTGTATACAATCATATGCTGGTCATTTTTACCAGATACATATGTAATTGTAATAGCTACAATGCCTTCTTGACTTCTCAAATTCACTTTTTTTTTTTTTATACGCTTGTTACTACAAAGCTTCGAGTTCCAACTTCAAAGAAAGAGGCTTTGTAGTGACAAGCGTATCCAAAAAAGAAGAGAAAATTTGAGAATTTAAGATGAAATTCTGGCTATTACAAGTACACTCACACGCACACACACTTTGTATATATATATATATATATATATATATATATATATATATATATATATATTATAATATATATATATATATATACTTATATTACAGCTTCCAGCACTTTTACAATTGGGCTTTCTGTCTCAAAATGTTCCATTGGATTTATCTTACGTTTACTACTACTATTTTGAAATTATGCTTGTTACCATGACAGCAGCTATACAATTCACTAGAATTTCTAGAATATCGCATGAGCAATAATACAGAAACGAGTGATTTTCGTTACAGTGTGACACTGCACATAAATAAGATTTCCCATAAAAAGTGGTCACTAAGCATTTTGCTGATACAAAAACTCACAGTTGTAATTACCTGCTACAAGATTCATTATTTAAACAAAGGTACATGACTCTGTGATGATAAGACCAGTTTTAATAGCTTTGATGAAAACAGATTTTGCTCTTGATAAAATGTTTTTAACGCCAGTCAGCATTATTACACTACTTTACAAAAACAAACGAGCAATAGTTTTATTTAAAAAAAATAAATAAATAAATAAAACACACTTTTAACATCAGTCGTTTTGTCACAGCACTGATAGGAATTCATACAATGTTACTCCCCGAACAGAATTACTTTCGTGACCTTAGAAATGCAAAAATGTTCAATTTCCCTGTGACTCTGCCTTACTTCTGTGTCAATGCGGGTTATAACTTTCTGATTCTTGCAGTTCTGGTGTTTCTTGTGGCACTGGGGCGTAGCATAGTTTGCCTCACATCTGGAGATGGCACAGGGACAAGTCAGGTTGAGTGGATGGAGCATGGTCGGCAGGTCTCAGGACGTCCTTCGGAGGAGTGCCAGGTTCAGGGCGTCCCGGCATGGCACCGGAGGGCCTCACCAGTGGACTTCTCAGTCTCTCGTGCGGGTCGTCTTGCCAACCAAAGTCCCCTCTGTAAGTGCCCTTCATCTATAGGCCTATGTGAGGATACTTGAAAGACGACCTTGAGTAGAACTGAACTTTCATTGGTTGAACCTTCAAATACAGGTGGGCAGGACTATTGAAGATCCCAGTGTTTCAGTAGTCAAGACCATCACAAGTACAAACCCCTAAGAGACTATAGGCAGGGCTTCCTCCTAGATTTTTTTTCTTTTTTTAATCAGAGCATCATTGGGCGGGGCGGGGGAAGGAAGTAAAAGTGGATATACAGATCGACCATTGAACGTCTTCAGTTGACAGTTGCGTTAATGGAGAAAGCAGTCTCTGAAATATGGTACTTACTTTCTATATTTTGGCATTTTTATGAGCTCCTTTTATTAGATATTTTGTATATATAATAATACTAATTATTATAATTCTCGAAAGGGTGTGGTTTGATGGAAGACGAAGGCAGCTGATACTGCCATGCTCTTACTCCTAAATTTATGCTGAACCACCTCGGTTAATTATTCCGAAGCCTTGTACCGCCTTAATACGGAGAGGCCTTATCATGCGTAATTCATGTTACGTGATCAAGTATACATGCAGGCACTCAAGTTATGCTAGCCATATAACCATCTTGCCAGTTGAGCGACCAAGTCATATTTTCTCTCTCTCTCTCTCTCTCTCTCTCTCTCTCTCTCTCTCTCTCTCTCTCTGTTACACCACATCAAAGTGAAAACGGAGTTCACTTGCCGCCTTCAGATTGAAGACTTTTGAGAACTTGAATTTTTGAAACTAGCTTCTGCTATTAGACTTCGCCAGACTCCTTTGAGCACGTTGTTATTTTTCAGATTTCGAGGAACAAATAAAATTCTGGCCGTTTTTCGTTTTTTCCTCTCAAAGGAGAAAGTGAAACCCATTTCTTAGAGTATTAATTAAGGTCTTTTCTAGATTTTACTTGTAGTATTGTTATATAAAGCGGGAACCAGATTAGGATTGTGTGTGTGTGTGTGTGTGTGTGTGTCAAAGGCGGTGGAGTAGCAATTTTATAGCCTTGTGCTGTCCAAAGCTGCTGGATTATCGTAAAAGAAATCTTACTTTCCAATTAGGCAAGAAAAGTTGTGAGAGAGTAGAAGAAAAATTAGAATTATATTAGTATGCCTGCGGCTTAAAATATACATATATATATATATATATATATATATATATATATATATATATATATATATCAGTTATATTATATCATGAGATGTATTAAATCTCAGCAGTGGATTCATATAATTTAATCACAATCCAAATTTCAAATGCCGAGGGCAAGATTCACCCTGCCGATCCATAAGTAACTGGTCATTCCCTCCGGCCTTTTGCAATCGCAGCCTATTTATTGAGAGGGGTCTGGGGGAGTTGGTTGTATTTGTCACATCCTTCCGGAGGTCCCACCCATCTTCTCCCCCTTCCCCTCCACCCTATTGACTTCCCCGATTATTTGGGCACAAGGTAGTTAGTCATTTGAAGGTGGGCCGGGCCATCGACCTTCTTCGCTCCAGCGTCCAGCTCGGTCAGCGTCACATTCTGGAAAACATTCAGACGGGCTTCATCTCTAATTCAGTAGTGAGTGAACGAGGGAGTGACACTGAGAAAAAATTTATATATATTTATTGATTTTACTTTTTTTTTTATAGAAATTATGACCAGCAAGGTGTTTTTTCTTCTTTTGAAAATAAGGAAAACGGATTGCGCACTTATTTTTCTTGTTGTTCCAGGAAAAAAAAATCAACTGAAAATATTTTTTTCCCGGTTTTTTTTATGAAGAAGGATGACTGATTGTGAGCCTCTTTTTTCAAACGTTTCTTTCTTACAGATATGGCTTGATCTTTCTTACTTTAATTCCTTTGTCGTTGAAGAAAAGTAATACAGCTGACATTTCAGCCCCTCTTTCTCTTTTCTTCTCGAAGAAATGTAGTTGACAAAACGCTCTGGCAACGCCTTCATATTTGAAGAATGTGGGCAGCTGTCCGCTCCCCTTTTCTCTTTATTCTTTTGAAAAAATAGGCGGACGTGGAATCGTCTCTTTGTCCTCTTTTGTTACTGAAGAAATATGTCTGACTATGCACTTCCCTTTCTCCGTTTATTTAGCGAGAAATACGGGTGAGGTGATGGTTCTTCTACCGCTGCTTTTGAAGAATTATGGAGAGGAGAGCTCTTCTTCCTTCTTCCACCTCCTCCTCTTCTTATTCTTCTTCTTCTTCTTCTTCTCTTACTGAAGATATATGAGTGACAAGACGGTTCCTTAGCTGCTTTTGTTTCTTGAGAAGTATCATCGACAATGCGCCTCCTCTCGTTCCTCCCCCCTCCTCTACCTCCACCTCCTCCTCCTCCTCCTCCTCCTCCTCGTTCTTTCGTTTCATCCCAAGAAATGTGGCTGGCGTGGAATTTTTTCAAGGCACACAGACACAGATACAAGATGCAGGATTTATTCAGCGTCAGACCATTAGCGTTTGGACTCTGCATCTAAAAGCAGGTAACAAGTAGAGAGAGAGAGAGAGAGAGAGAGAGAGAGAGAGAGAGAGAGAGAGAGAGAGGAGAAGCCACGACACAGTTTTTTATAGTTCTAGGAATGTCAGATAAAATTCTCATCCTCCGTCTCGCTGTTCAGTTATCTCCGTGTTTGCTCTCTCGCTTTTTCGGACTGGTGTAAATAAATCTGTTACCTCTCTCTCTCTCTCTCTCTCTCTCTCTCTCTCTCTCTCTCTCTCTCTCTCTCTCTCTCGAGCACTTTTCTCAAGATGGTCTTTTCAGTGAAAAGCGAAAGTGGAGTCTGGCAGTCACAAGTTTAGACGTCTGCCTTGTAAACGGAAAGGTCACATGAGCAATGTTTCCAGAGCAAAACAGCCCATATTGACAGTTTAAATTTTATATCAACCAACCTACCTATAACGAAGAGAGGGACTGGCAACAGGACGTATTCAATTTGCTTATTTTTCTCATTTTTACTTATTTTTTTATTTATTTATTTATTATTATTATTACTTTTTTTGATAGCTACGATTTCTCGAACGTTTTCTGTTTCGTGTGGGGACGAGTCATTTATTATTTGGACTTTATTCATGTTGCTTAAGAAATATATACTGCAGTATCTTCAGGCTTTGCTCGGTGTTTCCTTTGGCATAGGAGGTATTCCATCAATCATCATTTCGTTTTACATACGAAGCAGGCCGTGCGTCTTCATACTTTGTCCTCTGTAACGTACATTTCTTGGCATGTATTCTTGGGAATAGTTCCCTTATTTCTACGGATCAACTGGCGTGTCTGGGGCTTGTTTCCTACAGAAGAGACCTAATATCCCTGGTCCTTGTTCCGTGATCAATACGACACTGAATTTGCATCCTTGTGTTTTCTTACCAGTTCTTACAAAACGGCCATGCATCTTTGAGATCTGCTGACTGCTATAGAAAAACAAGTAGAAAAATACGCCGAATTTTCTTCGGCCCAATCGAGTTTTTTGTGCAGCGCATAATCAAGGCCACCGAAAATAGATCTATCTTTTGGTGTCTCGGTGTAATAATGTATGAGCCGCGGCCCATGAACTTTCAGCCACGGCCAGGTGGTAGCCTGTCTTATAGCCTTGCCAGGCGCACTATCGTGGCTAACTTTAATATTAAATAAAATGAAAACTAATGATGCTAGAGGCTTGCAACTTAGTATGTTTGATGACTGAAGGGTGGATGATCACCATAACAATTTGCAGCCCTCTAGCCTCAGTAGAGGCGGACAGAAAACTTGCGGACGGACAGACAAGTAGCCATCTCAATAGTTTTTTTTTTTTTTAGAGAACTAAAAAGTGTAAATCTTCAAGCAATATCCTGTTTAATTTTTCACAGACACTTTTCTGGAGCTTTGATCCATAATTTATGCAAAACAGGAAATGTCTGCCAGGTCTTCGGGCTGTTCTTTAAAAGGAACAGGAAATGTATTCTTAGGCTTCCTTCCCGTTAGTCCTACAGGATATGTCACGCATCTTTGGCTTTTTTTTTTTAACCATAGAGAACAGGACATGTGCCCTTTGGCTTCGTCCTGTTTTTCGTGCGGTATGGTCATGAACTTTTGGGTTTTAGCTCCCTTTATGACTGAACAAAATATATTTTTCCTTGAGCTTCATGTCATGATTCCTACTGAATTGGGACAGATATATTTGATGTTGGTCCTTTTTCCATACAGAAATGTGACAGAAGTCACTGAAAGCCAACTCTTGCCTCGCACTCAAACAATTGGAAAGTCGCATTCAGTTTTATATTTTATATAGTACATGTAAAGTTTCCTTAACATTCTGATGATCGGTATGGTCTTGGCCTGCCACCTCTGTGTCCGCGAGTTCGATTCTCGACCATTCCACTGAGGGGTTAGAGATGTGCATTTCTGGCGATAGAAGTTCACTCTCGACATTGTTCGGAAGTCAGGTAAAGCCGTTGGTCCCGTTGCTGAATAACGACTGGTTCCATGTAACGTAAAAACACCATACTAACAAACAAACAAAAAACTTTACATTTTGAAATTATCTTTAGAACTGACTCACATTCTTCGTGTTTTTAGTATCCTCCAGTTTATATGTGGCAACACACACGCACACCACACTTTCCCTAGAGTGACAGGCCCAGTTATTTTGTGGTCTGGCCAACTTTCTACACCAGAAAACAAAGAAAGAAGCCCTCGAGCGTAGGAAGAACGAATAAACTTGCATAAGTGGAAAAACTTGTAGCTCAGTTTTCGAGTTTCCGAGTTGAGAATATCGTTTTGTTAGTCTATAGATGTGGCTAACTTTCTGCTCCGGGGTGTTAGCAAACATACATACAGTATATAACACACACGTGTATACATACACAAACACAAATATATATTATATATATGTGTGTGTGTGCATGTTTGTAAGTAATGCTGTATTTAAATTTTTTTTTTATATACCTGTACAAACAGGATGTTATTTTGAATTTTAAGATATTTTTAGTGCGCTTGAAACGTAAATCGTTTAGTGTTGACAGAAAATTGTGTTATACGTAGACTTCCTTTATTTACGCAAGAGATGCCTCATATATTTGTTTACCCACTATTGTCACATTGTTCCCCATTATGACGGGAAGATACCTTGTTCACCCATCATCCGGGAACTCCGCTGAAGGCCTGCGTCTGGAGAACTAGACACCATTGCTCGCTTTGCAGAACATCAGTATCCTTAGTCTGTTGAGGTGTCACGTTTTCACACTGTCCAGAACTCCTTAAAGTCCTTTGCCTTTCACTGTGGGACTGTGGACGTGCTATCCTGGCTAGACTATAGGCACCGATGTTCATGATGTGTGAGACTAAGAGGCTTTATAAGACCGTTTAATGCGCCGTGCACAACCGTCTATGTTGTGACTTTCAATGTTGCTTTGAGCTGTGACTTTGCATTTGGCTGCTGAGTCCTCTTTTCCAATGTTATTTTTTTTTATTATTATTTCACCCCCCTCCCCCCAGTTTTTAGTTTTCTGTAATAGAACGCTATTGAGATGGCTTTGTCTGTCCGTCTACTCTTTTTTTTTTTTTTTTTTTTTTTTTTTTTTTTTTTTTTTTTTTTTTTGTCCGCCCTCAGATCTTAAAAACTACGGGGGATAGAGGGGCTGCAAATTGGTATGTTGATCATCCACCCTCCAACCATCAAACATACCAAATTGCAGCCCTCTAGTCTCAGTAGTTTTTATTTCATTTAACGTTAAACTTTGCCATGATCGTGCACCTGGCACCGCTATATGTGCCGACAACACAGGCCACCACTGGGCCGCGGCTGAGAATTTCATAGGCCGTAGACGTACGGAAACCTCGATTGTGCTGAAGAAACCTGCGCATATTCTGCTTATTTTTTTTTATTTTTTTTTTTTACACATGTCCATTTTATTCCCTTGAAGTATGGTTGTCTGTCTTGAATGATAAGAAATCCTCATTCTGACAGTACATCGTCGCTGCCTTTGCGAAACTTCATTAACGGTCACGATAAAGTTTCGCAGTTTTTGTGGTGATTCCCTTCCCCGTGGGAAAAAGATCGCGTAAGAGCTGCCCGGTCAAGTTAGGTATATCTTAATCTTACCAGACCACTGAGCTGATTAACAGCTCTCCTAGGGCTGGCCCGAAGGATGAGATATTTTTACGTGGCTAGAAACCAATTGGTTACCTAGCAACGGGACCTACAGCTTATTGTGGGATCCGAACCATATTATATTTACAAATGAATATCTATCACCAGAAATAAATTCCTCTGGTTCCGCGTTGGCAGAGCCGAGAATCGAACTTCGGACTACCTGATTAGTAGTCGAGCGCGAAATCCACTCGTCCAACGAGGAACTTAGAGCTGCCCGATATTCATTTCATTAGTTTAAAGGGTAGAGACGTAGTCGCCGAGGTTTTTTGTTTTACTAATTAAAATGTCGAGAGAATTCCATAAACAGGGGGAATGTAATATGATTTAGTCTTAATCTGTTTACAGAATCCTTTGCGCATTTTAATTAGTGAAACAAAACCTCTGATAGTAGCTATGTCTCTGCCCTTTGATAAATGAAATGAATTCCGGGCTTCACTTACGTGACCTTTCTCCCGCGGGAGAGGGATTCGTCGCAAGAATAGAAAAACGTTATTGTGAATTAAATTCCGCCGAGCTAACAATTATTTCCAGTGAGACTGGTACTATGCACGCGCGGGTCTCCTCCCCAAATTATACCATCCCAGTAGGGCGATTAATACCGTCGATGCAAATCGTATGGTGCACTGTAGACATTACTTGAGGATGGCTGCAGCATCCCTTCGGCCCCTAGTTGGAACCCTTATCATTTCTTTTACTGTACCTCCGTTCATGTTCGCTTTTTTTCCATCGTACTTTCCACACAATCCTAACATTTTACTCAGTTTCTGTCAGCGCTGAATGACCTCGTAGTCCCAGTCCCAGCGCTTGGCCATTGGCCTAAATGTTATATTCCATTCCAAATAACACTAATAATATTACATATATGGGTGAAGAAAATCCGTTGTTATATGTATGTATGTGTCTATATTATGTCTGACAAGGAATCATGTATATACTATCATACACAAACATATAGTCCGTTTTGAATAACCTTTCCCCCAGAATTATTCCAGTAATCCTGTTTATATATATATATATATATATATATATATATATATATATATATATATACATACATATATATATATATATAATATATATATATATATATATATATATATATATATATAAGGTGAAAAGATGCATATAGCATTAAATTACACCTTTAATGTTTTTCAACATAAAACGTGAAACCGAGTGAACCTCAGATAAGTATGCCAATTTCCTTGTTATTTGTCTCTATTTAACAGTTCAGAATTATTGAAATATTTTCAATTACGAAGATTGCCATCTGAGCTCAAGGTAAAGGCTCCTTCTCGAGTTATTCGGAAGGGAACGGAAAAGAAGAAAAGAGAACAGAAATAAGGTTGGAATCTCCAAAGCTATGCAACAGACGAGAGGAAGCAAGGAAAAGCATATATCTGCTGATGATGTTTTGCGTACATGGTTTCTTCTTCCTGCCTCTGTTTTCCGCTTCTCTTGAGGTTAAGACCTACTTTTCTTCTTATCCCTCCTTTATTTATTTATTTATTTATTTATGGTTAACGGCCTAAGGCCTAGGCGAGGAAGGGGCTCTGAGCTGCCCCCGTTCTATTGGCATTCAAACGAAAAAGCTGCAAAAGTTAGCTTCTTTCTCCCCTGTGGGAGCATTAATACGAGAACAAAATTTCAGCAAGTCAGTGATGTTTGTGTTTTCTTCGCTAGGTAAAAGCACCTCCCACCTCGCAGGAACCAGACGAGCCACACCCTAAATTAATGGTGGATAATAGCCCGGGAGTGTGTTCTTTATAAGGCGAACTGAAATTACTAGAGTGACGCTGTAAGAGCAATTATTATTATTGTTATCATTATTATAATGATAAAGAAACAAGTCTACAAGTCATTAATGATCTGAGGAACTCTCCGCTATGTAGAATTTGAAGGAATAAAAGATGTCAAATTTCGTTTTTTATAATAGCTAATAAAAAGTACTGGCTGATTTAAGACGGATTATTATTATTTTTATTTTTTTGTCTATCACAGTCCTCCAATTTGACTGGGTGATATTTATTGTGTGGGGTTCCGGGTTGCACCCTGACTCCTTAGGAGTCCATCACTTTTCTTACTATGAGCGCCGTTTCTAGGATCACACTCTTCTGCGTGAGTCCTGGAGCTACTTCAGCCCCTAGTTTTTCCAGATTCATTTTCAGGGATCTTGGGATCGTGCCTATAGTGTTCCTATGATTATGGGTACAATTTCCACTGGCACTATTATTATGATTATCATTATTATTATTATTATTATTATTATTATTTTTTTTTTTTTTTTTGTGTGCTCTATCACAGTCCTCCAATTCGACTGGGTGGTATTTATAGTGTGGGGTTCCGGGTTGCATCCTGCCTCCTTAGGAGTCCATCGCTCTCCTTACTATGTGTGCCGTTTCTAGGATCACACTCTTCTGCATGAGTCCTGGAGCTACTTCAGCCTCTAGTTTTTCTAGATTCCTTTTCAGGGATCTTGGGATCGTGCCTAATGCTCCTATGATTATGGGTACAATTTCCACTGGCATATCCCATATCCTTCTTATTTCTATTTTCAGATCTTGATTCTTATCCATTTTTTCCCTCTCTTCTCTTCAACTCTGGTGTCCCATGGTATTGCGACATCAATGAGTGATACTTTCTTCTTGACTTTGTCAATCAACGTCACGTCTGGTCTGTTTGCACGTATCACACTATCTGTTCTGATACCATAGTCCCAGAGGATCTTTGCGTGATCGTTTATATCACTCCCTCAGGTTGGTGCTCGTACCACTTATTACTGCAAGGTAGCTGATGTTTCTTGCACAGGCTCCAGTGGAGGGCTTTTGCCACTGAATCATGCCTCTTTTTGTACTGGTTCTGTGCAAGTGCCGGGCATTCGCTTGCTATGTGGTTTATGGTTTCATTTTTCGTATTGCACTTCCTACATATGGAGAGATGTTATTTCCGTCTATCGTTCTTTGAACTTATCTGGTTCTTAGGGCCTGATCTTGTGCCGCTGTTATCATTCCTTCAGTTTCCTTCTTTAGCTCTCCCCTCAGTAGCCATTGCCATGTGTCATCGCTGGCTAGTTCTTTAGTCTGTCTCATGTATTGTGCGTGCATTGGTTTATTGTGCCAGTCCTCTGTTCTGTCTGTCATTCTCCTGTCTCTGTATATTTCTGGGTCTTCGTCTACTTTTATTATTATTATTATTATTATTATTATTATTATTATTATTATATTTGCCCGAAATCATACTATATGTTAGATGGGGTCAAATATTTAGATATTTCAGTAATTGTGGAAGGAAACTTAGGCAAGGCCTACAGGTCTAAACGAGGTGATTATAACCCTTAGACCAGTGGTCCCCAAACTATCTTACCTGACGCCCCCTTTTTGCTTCCAGTAGACCCTAACGCCCCCGCCCCCCCCCCCCCCTCTCTTTTGTTCATGTGAAATGATTCTTGCATTTATTTCTTAGCATTGTTCAGGAAAACAGATTTCTGTTTGTTTTAAATTTTGATAATGAAAGTCACTCAAACAAATAACAGTACATTCCAGAGACATTTTTCTAAGTAACTAAAAACGAAACATTTGGTTCAAAAGAGCGAAAAAAAAAGTTTGAACATTAGCAAATTGGCAAAATTGACTTGCAATTTTAAAAATAGATCATTTGAAAACATGGCATATAATATTTGGAAAGACTCATGAGACTAAGGCATAATTTATGAACTAATTTAGTGAGATGGATGCTGCTGCTTTTTCCTCACAAGATTAGAAATTCTAGGATTGAAGGATGACAGCGCACAACGCAAGTCATTTTCTACATCAAGTCTGTTGCTCTGTTTTGTTTTTAGGACGACAAGAGCTGAAACCCTGCTTCACAAAGATAAGTAGAAGAAAAGGGAAGAACCACACGAAGTGCTTCTTCTCCTACTTTTGGGTACATGGGGAGATATTTCACCCAAAACTCTTCTAACTTCATTGTTTCAAAGATATTTGTCCTTTGAATGATTTTATTATTTTAATTAAACAAATATTTTTGAGCAGATGAATTCACGCGCCTCTTGTATCCTCATCACGCCCTCCTAGAGGGCGAGCCCCCTAGTTTAGGAACCATTGCCTTAGACCATCAATGACTCCGAACCTCTGAAATATCTGACTAAGGCAGATATTTCAGTGAAAGAGGCTGATCCCTGGATGGATCACCGGTTGACAATCGCCCCGACGTCAGGGGATTGACGTATCATCCGGAAACTTGGGTGATATAAATAGTTAGTAAATATTGGAGAGTTAGGGGTAGTATAAGTTATGCCAAATAATCTTCTTTGCCTTCAGCTTTTCCCATTTCTATATGGGGTCGCTGTTTCTAGTCAGCCTTCTCCATCTTCCTGTGTCCTGTACATCTTGTTCTCTTAGACCCTTTTCCTTCATGTCATTCAATCATTTATCTTTCCACCTGAACTTTGGCCTTCCCCCTCCCTCTTCTTCCTTCCACCTCCATGTTCATAACCCTCTTACATACGTGTTCATCTTCTCTCCTCATGACATGACCAAACCATTTCAGTCTTCTTTCCTGAGCTTTCTTTGGAACCTCTAATACTTTGACTGTCCCCCTGATGCCAGATATAATAGTAATAATAAATTTTTAAAAATGATATATGTCTACGCATTACGTTTCACATAGAAGTAGTTTGGGATTTGAGAATGCAAAGGCCGACTTGGCGGACATCCTAATCTCCCGATGTATTGAGTTGAATATGGAATTTAGGCCAAACGACAAGCACTGGGACCTATGAGATCATTCATCACTGAAATGGAAACTGGCAAAAAAAGGTTTGAAAGGTGTAACAAGTGGAAGACCTCAAAGCAGTTACACTATGAATCAAGTGTTAGAAGAGGGTGGAGAGTAAGATGAAGAAAGAGAATATGAAAGGAGGTACAGTAAAAGGAATGAAAGTGGTTGCAGCTAGGGGCCGAAGGGACGCTGCAAAGAACCTTAAGTAATGCCTACAGTGCACTGTATGAGGTCCACTGACGGCACTACCCCCCGTAGCCCAGGCTCGTAGGGAACAGAAAATGTGTGAAGACAAAGAAGAAAGAGAAGAAACTGAAAATAGACAGAAATTTCCAAAGCTACGCAACGGACGAGAGGAAGCAAGTCAAAATATGTTTATTGATTATTATTTTTTTTATTTTACTCATACTGTAGTAGTTGTTGTTCAGCTGCATTAAATAATAGATGCTTATTTTAAAATGCGATTTTTTAATTCTATTATGACGGTGTGATATATGACAGTGCTTTCATTACCTACTCACACCAGCAGTATTATAAAAGGATATAGAAAAACGCACCAGTGACATTTTCGTCCATTTAAACTTTTGTTTTCACCTTGGCATCATTGTTTATTTGTTTACTTCAACAGGAATTCCTTTCGTGCGCCGCTGTTTCTCTGTGAACTTTGGGCGTTAATGGCGTTCTTTATTCTTTCCTCATGACATTTACGTCACCTGAATGAGAGGGAGACAATACTGGACATAATGAACTCCCTGCCTAAGTCCATTCCATTTCCCTGGACATAAAAAAATGAAACTCCCTGCCTGTCCCTCCATTCCATGGACAAAAAAAAAAAATAAAAAAATAAAATAACTGGGATCCGTCACAGGAAGTTTCGAAAACATTGGAGCGTAACATTTTTATTATTGTTTTTATTTATTTATTTTTTTGGTCGTCTTTTAATGTATTAATCGTATGCGAACGCCCGCTCAGCTATGCTAAGGGACACGCACACAAGCACACATACAAGCTAACACACATATATACATTATGCATATGTTTGTGTTTGAGTTGGTGTGTGCGTGCGTGCATGGGCGCTTTCACAGTTCCAGATTTTCTTGCATTTTTTTTAATGTTCAAAAATAGCATATTTACAAAATAAACTTCACATAGTGTAAAATTCGATTTAGTTGGCCAAAACTTTGATTGTATGTGTGAAATTTTCAAATTTTCCATCACTGTTTAGTACTTCTGTGATTTTACAAATCAAGGGGAGGAAAAAAAATCACCAATTCATCACAAAGGTGAAACTCCGCAAACATCCTGTTGTGTTACAGAGGGAGGACAGTTATCCATCCATCGTCTTGTGACATCGCATAAGCGAACTCACATCATGTGTCGACACGTTTAGAAATACATATCTTTATGAATGACGGCGTGAGGGATTATTCTTCTCTTTTACTGACATCACAGAGGAAATTTTTAATAGGATTAACGTGACTGAAGAGTACAGATTATGACCTAAAGGAAGAATCCTCCCAGGCCGAGGGATGTCACGGAAGAGATACATCGCAAAAGGATGATGTCACATGGAGAATGACTTTCCATTGGCCATCGGCTTAAAATGTGACCATGAATGTGATGTCAAAAATATGGGTATTAGGTGCGTGAGAATGCAAGTTTTTACGTGATCAGGATTATCCAGCTTTGTCATAGAAAGGTAACAAGTAAAAAATGCGCCGAAGTTTCTTCGGAGCAATCGAGTTTTCTGTTCAGCGTATAATCAAGGCCACCGAAAGTAGACCTGTCTTTCGGTGGTCTCGATGTAATGCGGTTTAATTTTTTTTTGTTGAAAGGGGAAGGGGGATCCGCGGCCGATGAAACTAACCACTGGCCGGAGGTGGCCTGTCCTTTATCGTTGCCAGACGCACGATAGTGGCTAACTTTAACCTTAATTAAAATAAAAACCAGTAAGTCTAGAGGGCTGCATTGTGGTAGGTTTGATGATTGGAGGGTGAATGACCAACCTACCAGTTTGCAGCCCGCTAGCTTCTGTAGCTTTTGAGATCTGAGGGCAGACAGAAGTGCGGACGGACAGACAAAGCCATCTCATTAGTTTTACAGGAAATTAAAAATCTGAATAATGCAACCCAGTCTAGTTGATCAATTTAAATTATTAGGTCGTGTATGATTTTCTCTTTTTCTTCTTCTTCTTCTTTTTGTAATGCAAAGGTTATCGTGACGAAAACAGTTACATAAATGATCGAGCTCAAAACTGAAGGAAATCACTGGAGCAAAATAAAGAGAGAAAACGAGGTATCAAAAACAAAAATATGCCTATGATTTCCCAAAAGATTTAATTACGTCTCTGCCAGAAGGAAAGGGCTTCATATTTAATGTCTTCTGCAGCCAATACCTTTGACCTTTGAATACCTTATTATTTTACACTTCCGAGGTTGCTGAGATCAGTTCTCCATTCCTCTCGGGAGGTAAGTCTGACACTTCCTTTTGGGAGTCCTTTGGGACCCTCCTCTTCTTCCCCCCCCCCCCCCAACCTCAAGATTTTTTTTCCCCTCGTTCGGAAACCTTCATGTCATTATTTTTGGTTTAATCCACGTCTGCGTGAAACGAAAAAAAATGGCGAGAAGGAGGTTTTGAAATGAAAGCATTTCTTGTGTTCTTGTTGTTGTTGAGTGCTATTGAGCTGAATAGATTTAAAATCAGCAGTGCACTTTACAGACCAAAATTTTGTGGTTTATTTACATTTGTTTATTTATGTGTTGCTTTTTTTTCCATCAGAAGTTCATCGTTGGTTCAATGAGAGAAAATAAAATTGGCAACGACTGCTGTCTGGTCTTTATTCAATGCCAACAGCTGACATTGGAACAAACTTATATGGTATATAAATATTATACGCATTTATGTATTTAATAAAAGGAGTTCATAAAAACGCCAAAATATAGAAAGTAAGTACTATCTTTTGGCGTTTTTATGGGCTCCTTTTATTAGATGGAATTCTGTTGCAACAGAACATTCTTACCAGTATATATGTATAATGTGAATTTGAATTTCATCTTTGTGACATTTTGAATATTCACATTATGCTAAAAATGTCTACCTCGGAAATAACACCGAAGGGGAATTATAATTGATGAGTGATTCGTCTCCCGGGCGATTCGAACACCCAGCACTGACAACCACCGACGTCAGTGACGAGTATTTTTGCCACTGGGCTGTCAAGTGGTAAGAGTACTCGTCACTGAAGTCTGTGGTTGTCGCTGGCGGGAGTTCGACTCTTCCAAGCGACGAATCACTAATGTCTAATAGTTCACCTTCGGTGTTATTTGCAAGTTAGACTGAACTGGATACTAAATGATATTATACACACGCACACGCGCACAAACACACACACACACACACACACACACACATATATATATATATATATATATATATATATATATATATATATATATATATATATACTATTGATTAATTCAGCCGTCGCAATGATAGTGTTTTTTCTGTGTGTGTATATATATATATATATATATATTATATATATATATATATATATATATACGAGTATATATATTATTGATTAATTCAACCGTCGCAATGCTAGTGTGTTTTTTTCTGATTGAATAATGAATTTAATTTTAAAACATTCATTCAATACGTTACCACTAATGCCTTCAAAACTCATACTTAAAATGTCGTCATATCAAATTCGACTTCACCATTGTGTGCGTTTCTAAGTCGAGGCAGAATAACAATTTCTCCTGATGATTTTACTCTTAATCTATCTTCCATGAAAACCAGAGAAGACAAAGGTAACTGAAGCAGTTACCGAATGCACACCCACGAGGAATCTTCTAGCTAAAGTGACGAAATTGAAAATATTGACTTTCTGTTTGCCGACATTGCAGACAAAGGGTGCACTCACTCGGGGATGTCACCCGCGTGGTTGTACATTCCCTCCGTGGTGACATCTGCAAGAATATGCTTTTCCTTTGTGGTGTCACTCGCCAATATTTCCATTCTCTTTCTTTCCATCGTCACTTTCAAACGTATCCTTTCCCTTGTGACGTCATTTGCATTGGAAGGATTTTCCGTATGGATATGAAGTATAGATGAATTTCCATTAGCATACTCTACATGAATGCTTGCCATCCGTGAGGTAACTTACTTCTATACATTCCCCCGGTGATGTAAGCTGCATACATACACTTCCTCTTAGATGTAACCTGCATACATGAACTTCCCCCATTGCAACATAACATGCATAAATGCACTCCCTTTGAAATGTAACCCTCACAAAGGCAATCCTCCTTATGTGGCATAATCTGCATAAATGCACTCCTCCATATGCAGCATAACCTGCATAAATTAACTCCTCCCTGTCCAGCAGAACCTGCAGAAATGCATTCCTCCCTATATGGCGAAACCTACATAAATTCACTCCTCCCTATGCATCAGAACCTGCATAAATGCACTCCTCTGTATGCAGTGTAACCTGCATAAATGCGCTCGTCTTTATGCAGCATAACATGCGTAAATGCACTTGTCCTTATGCAGCATGACCTGCATAAATGCACTCCTCCCTATACGTCGTAACCGCATAAATGCACTACTCATTTGTGGCGTAACATTTATAGATGCACTCCGTTTGAAATATAACCATTATACTTACACTCCTCCCTATGCGATGTGACATACATACATGCACACACTCCCTTTATGTCATAACCTGCATACATGTGCTCCTTCTCCTACTGTGACGTAACTCGCATACATATACTCCCACTGTGATGTAATTCTCATACATATACTCCCGCTGTGACGTAACTCGCATACATATACTCCCACTGTGACGTAACTCGCATACATATACTCCCACTGTGATGTAATTCTCATACATATACTCCCGCTGTGACGTAACTTGCATACATATGCTCCCGCTGTGACGTACCTCGTATACACAATTTCCCACTGTGATGGATTATGCATACAAGAATCCTCATTATGACGTAACGGCATACTCCCACTGTGACGTAAATAGTATGCATATGTACTTTACTGTGACATAACTCCCATACATATATTCCCACTGTGACGTAACTCGAGGGCATGTGCTCACTTTGCGATCCAACCTGCTTGTATGCAATCCTTCAGTGACGTCGCTTGTAATTACTACGTGCAGTTCCTTTTGATGCCCTTCGTTCGCAAGGATCTTTCCTTTGTGGGATGTCGGGCGAAAGGGTTGCGTTCCTTCCGCTGTTCTGCCTCCTCCTATACAGCTGATGGGTGATGAATAGAGAGGTTCCATTAGGGAAATTTGAATTTGACGTTCGCTTCAAACTCCCCGTTACTTCACATTCCACTGGATGCTTTGAATTCGATTTTTTCTCGGTGGATGAATCACAAATCTTTTTCAGTTTAAGTCGTATTTTGGTCATTTTGCTTTTGTAAAGTGAAAGTAGCCTGATACGTCGCGTAAGAAAAAGGGGCTGTCAGT
>NC_061100.1:40996377-41051377 GCF_015104395.2 Macrobrachium nipponense
ATAGTTTTTTTTTTTTTTTTTTTTTTACAGGAAACTAAAAAAAGTACGACACCGATCTTCACAAAGTTGTTTTGCAAATGGTATTCAAGGACAAAGGGCTAATCTCTAAGATCATTTTCCCCAAAAAATCTGACCTCGGATAACAATTTTCTAGCTCAAACATTTATTTCGATTAGGTTGGAATAAATTCAGACGTCCACACCAGACCTCTTCATTACTTTAATACCTTACCGGGGTCCGCTTTGGAGCAAGAGCCCGTGTTGGCATAACGCTCTGTAATCTAAATCAGTCAACCAAAAAACCAACCAACCGCTCAGACGTCGGGCTTGGTTCTGTATCATGACCTTCCGCCAGCAGCAGCTTGAAATTGTTCATTATTCGTTATTTGCTATCGGTTTTAAGAGTTCAGAAACCCATGAAATTTTTATAGGGATCATCCCGAAACCAAATATCAATTCCTAAATGTTTTTCGGGGAAATGGTGGAACTTTGCATGGACGTGTTGCACGTCGACGTTTGTAGAATTTCTTCAAACACATACACACAATATATATATATATATATATATATATATATATATATATATATATATATATATATATATATTACTATTTACTTATTGCTTATCATGAGCATCTGTTTTGAATCAGTAACTTTTAATATTTATATGTAACTTGCATGTCGTCTTTTCTAATTCATCTTTTATTTTATTTTATTTTATTTTAGTTTTGCCATCCCTTTTCTTGACATTTTCGCACCCTTAGATACTTGCTGAGTTTAATAATAATAAAAATGTTAATAATAATAAGGGTAATAATAATAATAATAATTGATAATAAGGTCTTTTATAAGCACTGTGACACTGCGGATTTCGACCATCTCATTGTAACAGGCGTTTGTTCGAATCCCATATATTTCCCATATATTTGATGCAATGCTTACAGAAGCAAGCGTATCCCAATGATAGAGACAGTGGAGCAGAGAATCTTTTGTGGTTTAATACTGAAAATACACGTATCTCGTGAATTTGACAAGGGGATTCTTCAGTAATGATTATTTTTTTTTTTCTATCACAGTCCTCCAATTCGACTGGGTGGTATTCATAGTGTGGGGATCCGGGTTGCATCTTGCCTCCTTAGGAGTCCATCACTTTTCTTACTATGTGCGCTATTTCCAGGAGCACACCCTTCTGCATGAGTCCTGGAGCTACTTCAGCCTCTAGTTTTTCCAGATTCCTTTTCAGGGATCTTGGGATCGTGCCTAGTGTTCCTATGATTATGGGTACAATTTCCATTGGCATATCCCATATCCTTCTTGTTTGTTTCTATTTTTCAGGTCTTTGGATACTTAATCCGAAAATTTTCCCTTTCGTTTCGTTCTTTCAACTCTGGTGTCCCATGGTATTGCGACATCAATGAGTGATACTTTCTTCTTGACTTTGTCAATCATAGTCACGCCTGGTCTATTTGCACGTATCACCCTATCTGTTTTGATACCATAGTCCCAGAGGATCTTTGCCTGATCGTTTTCTATCACTCCTTCAGGTTGGTGCTCTTACCACTTATTACTGGAAGGTAGCTGGTGTTTCTTGCACAGGCTCCAGTGGAGGGCTTTTGCCACTGAATTATTATTATTATTATTATTATTATTATTATTATTATTATTATTATTATTAATTATTATCATCATCATCATCATTCAAAAGATGAAACCTATGCATATGGAAGAAGCTCACAGGGACCACTGACTTGAAATTCGAGGTTCCAAAGAATGTGGTGTCCATTAGGAAGAAATAAGACGAGGTAAAGGGAATACAGGAAGAAGAGACCCCACTTATTAAAAAAGAAGAAAAAATAAGCTAACAAATACATAAAAACGTATTGCACCCTCTCTTGAACTTTGGAAGTTACATTAATAATAATAATAATAATGATAATAATAATAATAATACTAATACTAATAATAATAATATACTTACGATACGGAACCGAGGTTCATCCATCATATTTATTTACATTTTCCACGCGTAACCTCCTCTGCTACCTACCATCAACGTAGAATTTCTGTTGCAACGTTTGCAGTCTTGGGATGATAGCTTGCCTCGGAAATCCAGCCGAGGGCCAGTTTGTTTTCACCACTGCCCCTTATAAGTATGCAGGGCGAAGCTACCTTTCTCCCAGCTCCAAACCCGTGAACAACAACAAACAACAACAACAACAACCATACGGTCAGCAAGAGAGTCCCGGGGTAATTCAGTCCCGGAAAGTACACAGAATGAAGCTGCCTTAGGCCAACCATACCGTCGGAACGATAGTCTAAGGGTAATAAACTTCACGTTTAGACTCTCCGCACCTCTCTCTCTCTCTCTCTCTCTCTCTCTCTCTCTCTCTCTCTCTCTCTCTCTCTCTCTGTCATATTGCTGTCCTTTTGCTGTATGGGTACACTACAGCAACAAGAATAATCCCCACTCAGGCTGAAATCTCACCACCTCGCTGTTCCAAGACCTTCCGTCTTTCAAGAGAGACTCGGTCTATTGTTCCTTTAGGGTTAAGCTCTATTATTTTCCTTAGATTTTTTTCTTCTTCTAGATTATCTTCTCTTCTATCGAACCCTGGCTGGATACGGGAATGAGTAGGAGGCCTCATTTTCCCTCGCATTCCCTTCCCTTCGACCTGTGCGTTTCAAAATAAAGCAGCAGATGATTTATGTTGTTAAATATCAGGGCATCCAAACGCAAAAAACGCTGTTGGGCGATGCATTATATATCAGGCAAGAGGTGCTCCGCTCTGGCAGAGGGACGCGCCTTCATGGAGTGCACTCCAGTTGTTTACATTGCTGCTGGTAGATTGGGGTTAAGACCGGGAATGTGATTAGTTATTTATGAATTTACTCAGACACACTGAGAGAGAGAGAGAGAGAGAGAGAGAGAGAGAGAGCCTTATGGATGTGAGGTTATCAGACTGGGAAGCATATCAGAGAGAGGTTTGAAGGATATTGATACTCTGTTAAGACACATTCTAGTTATATATATATATATATATATATATATATATATATATATAGTATATATATATATATTACAATGTAAGTATTTATATATTATTTACATACACATAATCCCATGCAATAAAGCGTGGTGATAGTTAACAGATGCCTTTGATTCTTCAAGTATTGAATCAAGAATGAACAACCGCCCCCCCCCAAAAAAAACAAAAAAAAAAAAAAAAAAAAAATCAAAAAAAAAAAAAAAAAAAATCTCACCAACCTGAAAGCTGATCAGCAACACGTCGATCACGGCCCCCCCCCCCCCCCCCCCCCCCCCCCCCCCCCCCCCCCCCCCCCCCCCCCCCCCCCCCCCCCCCCCCCATCCCCCCCCCCCCCCCCCCTTCCTTACCCTCCCGTACCTCACTCTCCCCTTCTCATACCTCCTCCCCCTTTCATACTGATCTCCACGCCTCTATCTTGCATAAGGCCTCTTACATCCTGAATATTAAGGTGTCTTCATTCCAGCGCCTCTCTCTCTCTCTCTCTCTCTCTCTCTTCCCAGATTCTGCACCCTCGTTGTTTGCCGTTTATTTATTCATAAATGCATTCCTTTATGTTTGACGAGCGAGCTTTTTCATTTTCAAATTGTCGCGCCAATAAACTTTCATAAACTATCATATTCAGGTCTATATTCTTACTCGGATTATTTTCGTCTGCTATTGCCTCGCACTAACGAGCCGAATTTATGTTTATGCATTCGTTTATTTTTGACAAACACGCGTTTTTTAATGTTGAATATTACTTGACCAGAAACTTTCTAATTCGTTTACATATTTTTCTGTTTTCAGTTCTTATCTGACTTTTCGTATTACTGTATACCAACGAATCGGATTCGCGTATAGTATGCCATTTAGCAAATGGGATTTCCCACTCTTATTTCTTCTCCGGTCTAACACTCTTTCTTCCTCCCCCCTACATATAGACGGGTGCAACCCCTCCACCCTCTCACTCACTGTTTATTCTAAATTTGGTTATTAATGACGAACAAACGCTCAAGATAACCAATGGAGGTATTATCGTATACTGTCTTCTAACAGCAAACTTGGAGATTATTGTGCAAATGTCTTAGTATTCACTGCAGTCGTATATGGCAAGGCTTCATTATACGGTGCCAAAGTCCATCTGTTTGTAAATGATTGTTTGAACTCCTTTGCGCAGGATCCATTAGCAGTATGCCATTGTGTTGGGGACGAGGGGTGGCAGTTTGCCATGTCAATTGGAATTTTTTGTATTTTGCTTCGTGAGAGGTTAGTTTGGTGGTCTCTCACTCTTGTCATGTGAGAGAGAGTAGCTTCAGCGATTACAAAATATGCAAAGTGCAGGAGCGCTCAAAGACTTCGGTCATAACAGTGGAACAATCTCTGCCATTAGGGCGGATATAACATTAAAATAAGTATATAAGTTTGTGTGTGTGTGTTTGTAATGCAAAGTCGTGTGCAAATTATACTTCGATAATAGTTCCTATTTTACTTATATTAATGTTACAGCCGCACTAATGACAGAGATTGTTCCGCTGTTATGACCGAACTCGTTGAGCGTTCCTGCACTAAGCATATTTTGTAATCACTGTGGTGTGTGTGTGTGTGTGTGTGTGTGTGTGTGTGTATGTATGTATGTATGTATGTAGATATGTATGTACATTCGTGTAGGACAAAAGGAGCAAATTAGTTTTTCTCATAATAGTATAATACTAATCGTAACAATGAACAATGCTTATCAGTAATAAACTGCAGTGGCTTTGGTTTAGGTTACAATAGTAATAGTAGAAATATTTTCTTATTAATAACATTGTCGCTTACAACTGTGTGACAGTGGTCACAACTGCGGTGGTTTTAACATAATGTATATTATTGATATAGGGCTAATGTGGGTCGGGGTTTCAGTTGTAGCTCTGATGTGTTTGGGTCTGTGACAAGGTAAGAAAGAAGTCTCATTTCTTGTGTCATTCGAATTGTTAGGTTAGTGAAAAAAAATGCGATGTTTCCAGTAGAGTTGTGTGTTTGCATGCAGTGCATTTGATTCCTTAAGAAAGATATTACTCAATTTATTTACTCAATAATCACCATTCGCAATGTGTGACCTTGACTAGACGTACTTGCACAGGCCGGCTTCTTAAAACTAACTTGCCACCACCTTGTTTAGTAACTTGTTTAAAAAAATATATAAATAGATAAAGAAATATGTATGTTAATTACTAAATGCATTAGTCAATTGAAATGTTTTTATGCTGTGTCCTTTGTTTTTGTGACTCTTGGATTTTATACAATTAAGATAAAACCATTCACTTCAGTGTATTTCATAATGTGACTCCCTTCAGGCGGCCATAGTTGCCAGCTACGTTGTTTTTGCAAATTTTTCGATCATTTTTTACTCTAAACAATTTTCTCTTTTTTTTTTTCCTCCTTCTAGGGCGTCGCCATGTGGTCGTCGGTTGTCGGGGGCATCGGGGGAGGGGGAGGAGGAGAGATGCCAGGGGCACGGCATAAGCATGCAGTCTGTGTGGACCAACCGAACGTTTACTTACTCGGGGGACGACATGGCAACCTTCCGCTGAAGGACTTCTGGGTGTACGATCTGGGTAAGTTTCTCTCTCTCTCTCTCTTCCTCCTGGTTGACATCAGGCTATATTACATGACATAGACTTTATTTCTCTCCCTCTCTTGTCTGAATGACTCATAAAATTATATGCTGCAAAAAGTCCATTAATCTCTCTCTCTCTCTCTCTCTCTCTCTCTCTCTCTCTCTGGTTGACATCAGGTTATATTGCATGGCGTATACTATATCTCTCTCCCTCTTGTCCCAATGACTCATAAAATTATATGCTGCAAAAAGTCCATTAATATCTCTCTCTCTCTTCTCTCTCTCTCTCTCTCTCTCTCTCTCTCTCTCTCTCTCTCTGGTGACAACAGGTTATTTTACATGGCATATAATATCTCTCTCTCCCTCTAGTCTGAATGACTCGTAAAATTATATGCTGCAAAAACTGCATTGATTTCTCTCTCTCTCTCTCTCTCTCTCTCTCTCTCTCTCTCTCTCTCTCTCTCTCTCTCTAAAAATGAATGATGGCATCATAAAGTTATGTAACTCACCAGTCTCTGTCTGGCTCTCTCCCCTAAATAACACCAAATGTCAAAAACAATGCCAAAACTTCACAGGTGACGTGTTTTTGATTTCCCTCAGTTGAATCAATTAATTGCTTTTCAGGTCTGTTTTTAATTGTTAATAATGACGCAATACAGACACGCCTCTCTCCTGTGATTATCTGATTTTTGAATCAATTGTTCATCTATATATATATATATATATATATATATATATATATATATATATATATATATGATATATACCTATATATATATTAATATATATTATATATTATATATATATATTATATATATATAATTTATTAATATAGTTACTATATATATATATATATATGCATTACTCCATAAATGTGTGTGCGTGCATGCATTTATATAATTGTGTCGTGTATGCATATATATATATATATATATATATATATATATATATAGTGTATATATATATAATATATATTATATATATATGATTTATTGTTTTCCCTGTATTTATGGACGTTTATCTGACAGAAAATGCGGATTGACGGTGCCAAGTAATGGCACGGTTTTGGTTTTATCCTATGGATGAGTACACATAATGATCAATAATTAATAATAATAATACTAATAAGAGTAGTAGCCCATTATTTGCAGAAGTATCCAAAAAAGGGGGATTTTATTCCTAAGTCTCAGCTATTCGCTAAATGTGTTGGAGTAACTGACCTCTTTGTTGCTGTAGCCTTGACATGGTGTAATTAAAAAAAATATCTGAGTATTGATTCTCTTTTGTGATTTTTTTTTATTTATCTCTATATTGTTATGATATTTGCCTTTCGGGCACCTTCGAAAAAACTCGCTAGACATGGTTGTATTTCCACATTTATTTCCGCCATGGAAGTTGTGTTATCAGTTCCGTTTGTTTGTTTGTCAGGAGGTTACACAAGGAAAATCTCCGTTAAGTTTTTTGTTTGTTTGTCAGGAGGGTTACGCAAGGAAAATCTCCGTTAAGTTTTTTGTTTGTTTGTCAGGAGGGTTACGCAAGGAAAATCTCCGTTTAGTTTTTTGTTTGTTTGTCAGGAGGTTTACTCAAGGAAAATCTCCGTTTAGATTTTTGTTTGTTTGTCAGGAGGGTTACGCAAGGACAATCTCCGTTAAGTTTTTTGTTTGTTTGTCAGGAGGGTTACGCAAGGAAAATCTCTGTTAAGTTTTTTGTTTGTTTGTCAGGAGGGTTACGCAAGGAAAATCTCTGTTAAGTTTTTTGTTTGTTTGTCAGGAGGGTTACGCAAGGAAAATCTCTGTTAAGTTTTTTGTTTGTTTGTCAGGAGGGTTACACAAGGAAAATCTCTGTTAAGTTTTTTGTTTGTTTGTCAGGAGGGTTACGCAAGGAAAGTCTCCGTTATGTTTTTTTGTTTGTTTGTTAGGAGGGTTACGCGAGGAAAGTCTCTGTCAAGTTTTTTGTTTTGTTTGTCAGGAGGGTTACCCGAGGAAAATCTGCGTCAAGTTTTTTGTTTGTTTGTTTGTCAGGAGGGTTACGCAAGGAAAATCTCCATGAGGGACAAACCTTTTTGAGTGGATTATCGTAGAAATCGGTAACCAAATGTAATC
Source organism: Macrobrachium nipponense (assembly GCF_015104395.2). Lineage (NCBI taxonomy): Eukaryota > Metazoa > Arthropoda > Malacostraca > Decapoda > Palaemonidae > Macrobrachium > Macrobrachium nipponense. Next base: position 41,004,104 of record NC_061100.1, read on the forward strand.
ATTTTCTCTTTGGGATTGATAGTTCTGCCTCTTGAAAGTTTACTGTCTTCGAGCGCTTTCTCTGCTTTTTTAGAGCAATTTTTAGTGCCTCCATCCGATATTTATATTCAGGATTAGGATGCTTCCGTTTGGTATGAGTACATGATCAGCATTTCGAAATTTCATGTTTCAGGATATTCCCATGTAGTATGATTACTATTTTGGGTCAGAAAACGTAACTTAATACCTGTGACTACAAATCTGATTATCCCGGTAAAACCTCATGAAATCCTTATTTACATTTCCAGTGACCAGAACGTGGCGGGAAGTCCGGGATGACACCGGATGTCGACCGCCATCTTTGCAACAGCACACCATGATGGCGGCTGGGGACAAGCTCTTCGTGTTCGGGGGAGAACTTTGTATGTCCAACGAGACCCCGCTGTGGATATACCACCCTAAGGTACAAGGCTTTCTAGTTTTTAACGGGAATGAATTGTGTTTATATAATGAGCAAGTTTGAATAGAATGTAACAAATGAGGTCACCTCTTGGTGGTTTGCGCATGTGGTAAGAATGAGATGCAAAGGACAGGTTCGCTGAATGGCACGAAGTGTAGAAGTCTTGGCATTAGGAAAGTTTAGAGATGTGTATGATAGATTTGTTTTACAAAGATGGTTAAAATGAATAGGAAATGGATGGTGCAATATTTGAAACAGGTCGATGTAGCCCACTGCTGATGCAACCCGTCTTGACGTGTGACTTTTTCAAGATAAGCGAATATCAGCAACAGTCTAGGCGTAATGAAGTAGTTGTGAGACTTATGTATATATATATATATATATATATATATATATATATATATATATATATATACATATATATATATATATATATATATATATATCTAATAAAAGGAGCCCATAAAAAACACCAAAATGTAGAGAGAAAAGTACTATATTTCAGAGACTGCTGTCTCTCTCTTCAGGTATATGAATGAGAAAAGTTTACAGAAAAGGTGGTATTTATACCAAGAGATCCGTCCCACAAGTAAGCCAATTTAGGTCACCCCCGCTGATAATCTTCCTTTAATCTTCTTAAGCGTTGGTTGAATGAAAACAGACCAACAAAATTCCTTTTCTTGATGTTTTAATAATCAGAGACACGACAGAATACAAATTTACCATATACAGAAAACCAACGTTCTCACTGTCATATATTCACTACTTTAGCTATCACGACATTACTATCAAGTAGGTGTAGCTAGCAACCTATTCTTAAGAGCCTTACGAATTTGTTCCCCAGATTTCCTGGAAAAAGAATTTGAACTAATTCGCAAACAACTTTCGTCTTTAAAGTATCCTGACCATATAATTGAGAAAGCAATTCAAAAAGCAAACATAATTTTCTACCGACCCCCTAAAGACAAGACCAGAGACACACCCAACAATAAAATAAAAATTCCTCACCTGGAGACGATTAAGAGAATAACCCACACCCTTGGTAAATCCAACCCTTTTGCATTTACCTACCAACACCTTAGCCAAATCCCTGATTAACGTCCCACAAAAGACATCTCCCAAGGACTCTGGGGTCTATGAGATCCCTTGCCAAGACTGTGACCAATCTTACATCGGATTTACAGGTAAATCACTTCCCCAGAGATTAATACAACACAAACGGTCAGTTAGGTATGGACAACAGAACTCAGCTATTTTCAACCATATAAATGAACATAACCATAGAATAAACTGGAATTTGTCGCGTGTAATTTATAGCAGCAACTGCCGGTACAGAGTCAAATGATGGAATCGGCCTTCTTTAATAAAAGAGAAGCAGGTAATGAACATCTCAAAAGGGGCGTGGATTTCGGATGTCGTCGACCAAGTTTTCATTCAACCAACGCTTAAGAAGATTAAAGGAAGATTATCAGCGGGGGTGACCTAAATTGGCTTACTTGTGGACGGATCTCTTGGTATAAATACCACCTTTTCTGTAAACTTTTCTCATTCATATACCTGAAGAGAGGAGACAGCAGTCTCTGAAATTATAGTACTTTCTCTCTACATTTGGTGTTTTTATGGGCTCCTTTTATTAGATGGAATTCTGTTGTTACTGAACATTTTTACCAGTCTATATATATATATATATATATATATATATATATATATATATATATATATATATATCTATATATATATTAGATATATCTATCACAGGAAAACAGCAATCTTTAGAGTATATTCGCAAAGAAACAAGGGAAACGTCTTCTGGTAATTTAACAAAGCTACCCCTCTTTACATGGCATAACCATATTTAATTGGAGCATTTCCTGCTTCCTCAAGTCACTCGCCTTCTTCTCTTCACTTGGGATGGTAATTTTCTTAGCATTGTAGTAGGTTTTCTGTGAATTTTAAATTTATGTTGGTATTAGGATGAGGCTTTTTAATATGTTTTATGTGTATAAATCCACTTTACAGCCGTGATGATGGGCTGGACCTCGAAAAGTCGCTCAATAAAGCTTTGTTAAATTACCAGAAGAGGTCCCCTTGCTTCCTTGCGAATATATATATATATATACTATATATATATATATATATATATATATATATATATATATATATATATATATATATATGTGTGTGTGTGTGTGTGTGTGTGTGTGTGTGTGTGTGTGTGTGTGTGTGTTGTGTGTATTAATAATTGAGATAAATTACCATTTTTGAGGTTATAGGAAGAATGTGGAAGAATGTTTTCATATATTTTAACACGAAGCCGTAGTTTTCTTCTAAGTAGGAAATGTTATTTTCAGTTTTATGCTCTCGGTATTTCGTGAATCATTCGAGTTGTTCTACCTGACATACTTGTAATTATTTTGGTAGGAAATCTCGTTTAATTGTGCATGCTTTTTTGAAAACGTTGCTCCATTGATCGATTTTAAGTAGAATCCATCCTGTCTCAACTGTTGTTTTTGCCTTATGGAAGTGGAGGAAATTTGTCTCCAAAGTAGATTCAGAAGTGTCTTTTATTTCCTAATTTCTCATACACATCATGTTTTAATCAAAAGGTTCGAACGTTAGTATATGCAATGAAGGCAGTTAATCTACTAAGGTGGGTTAGTAGATTAACTGCTGATTTTCGTGGCCTATCAGTTCCAGGGTCATTGCAGGTCTTGATACTTATCCATTTTTTCTCTTTCTTTCTCTTCAACTCTGGTGGCCCATGGTATTGCGGCTTCAATGAGTGATACTTTCTTCTGTTTGCACTTATCACCCTATCTGTTCTTATACCATAGTCCCAGAGGATCTTTGCCTGATATTTTCTTCTCTTGTCTATTTCTCCTCTGGTTTGGTTCTGTAGTTCCAGTCTCTGGTTGTTGGTTACTGTCATTGTGGTGGTCAGTTGCTGGATGACGACCTCCAAGTACCTGACCGTCTTCCCCTTCAGTTGGATTGAATACCTGGCTGCTGTTGCCAGAGATTCCATTTACGTCGTTGTCGTTTAATCCTTCATTTCTTCCCATCATTGCTGAGTTTTGCTATTTAGCCCATAGCTGGACCCTACCCCATCAGGAATAGGTACTCATTTACAGCTGAGTAGACTGAGGAAATTATGGTAAAGATCCTTTCCCAAGGAATCAACGCCGAGGAGAGCGGTTACCCATCCAACGACTGACCAGCCCCAATGTTGCTTAACCAGTCCATTGACGACCTAACCCACTCTGCCAAGGCGCCAAATTTATTATTATTATTATTATTATTATTATTATTATTATTATTATTATTATTATTTAAATTGCTAGGAGACCGTTCTTTAGAGTTCCTTACTAAATTTCATCGAAGAAAGCAGAGTACTAAACGTCAGTATCGCATCTTCTTGGCAAACTGATCGAAAATCAATGCATCAAGAGTTTTGTCGTCAGCCTGAATCCACACGAGATCAGACTTTTGTCAGCTGCCAGTCAATACCCATGGATGGGGGGAGGGAGGGGGGGGGAGGAGTTATTGTTGCGTACAACAAACGCATCCATCTTCAGACTCCGTATTCTGAAAAGAAGAAAGATCTTTAAAGAGCCTCTTGTGAATCGGTAATGAAAAGCTTTTTGTGTGTATTAAAATATGAATGAAGTAACTTAAGCCTTCCTTAGATTCTGCTATACAAGTGAACAATAAAACACTTGTATTTTAAAGCACCTGCGTTATTCACAGGTGGTGCAACGGGATAAGATATCTATTATTATTATTATTATTGTACTTAGGAAGCAGACCCTCTCTCAAGCATGCTTTATTAAAAGTTATGGCTACTTCAGCAGCGTTACACTTGTAGAGATTCTTCTTTATTTTCCGAATAGCGGCTTTTTCCGTGCTACTTAGACAGGCTAGTAGACCGCCTGTAGGTCATGATCAAATACAGTCGGAATTGGTGTATATATTTGAATTTTACAGATAAACTATGATACCATAGTCAACAAAGTCATTAACGATATCTCTCTCTCTCTCTCTCTCTTGAAGCAAAGCGAGCTTTCGTCTGGAGTTGCCAGACATCCTCGGGCTGGGAAGCTGATGATGGACTGATCTTGGAGTTGTTGTTGTTGTTGTATTAAGCCAACACTTCTTGTTGGCACGGGCCTTTCCCTTGTTCGGCCCGTAATCTTGGAGTGGTGTCCGTCCTCCTTTATATTTGGGGTTGACAGCAAGGGGTCTGCCCCATGCTGATCTACTATTGGCTGGTGGCGGTAGGTCTTCGTTTTCATTGGTGCTTGAGCCGGGTCTCAAGCCACTTTCTCCGCATTGATGGTTGCGATGCTGTAGGTCCTGCAGCTGTCTAGACCTCCTGAGCGGCGTGTTTACGTTGATGGGCGTTTCACTACGCTGCAGGATGTCACGGCTAATTTGATTTTCGTTGGCTGCAGGAGTACCTCGTTCGGGGGCGTTGTCTTCCGTGGAGTTGTCGTGATCGGTCGTGTCGTTGTTGGTGGCAGGTCTTCTCATACTCGTAGGGAGGAGAAATTCTTCCTGCGGCGTATTTAGTGTTGGTTTTACTTGCTGGATAAGAAGCGCCTCCAGCAGGCGTAACCGACGGGCATCTGGGGCCTTCCCGATGATCTTCGTGTTTTGGATGATGACATCCCGGGAGATGGCCTCTTGATGTCTGGTACGGGCGTGATTCTTGATAGCCCCCTCTTGGGCGTGGCCTGAGAGTCTCTTCGACAGGCACATGGTAGTCATACCAACGTAGGCGCCGGTGCATGTGTCTGCTTCAGGGGGTCTCGTACCTGCGGAGAGGGGTTATTTTCCATAATAAGGTCGCGCGTCCTCCGATTCTGGTAGTAAGTGATCAGGTCGATATTCTTGGTGTCATCGGTCGGGGATACATTTTCAGAAATGATTTTCTTAACGGAGTCCTCTTCTTCACGGTAATGGGAACTCATGAAGGCTTTGTAATACAGCTTGATATTTTCCGGGGGGCGGGGTTGCGGGCTTTCAGTACCGTACCATTTCTCCAAGGCTGTACGGACTTCTCTGCTTATTAATTTATTTGAATACCCGTTATTTACGAGCACTTGGGAGGGGCGGTCGAGTTCCTGATGAGTGTCCTGCCAGGTCGAGCAGTGGGAGAGGGCTCTCCTGTCGAAGGCCCTGACGGTCGTGCTTTTGAATCTGGCGGGGCACTCGCTGTCACCGTTGAGGCAAAGTCCTAGGTTGGTCTTCTTTGTGTAAACAGAAGTACGGAGGCCGTCTTCCGCCTTACTCACAAGTACGTCGAGGAAGGGGAGCCGATCATCGGTGCTATATTCAACTGTGTAATTCAGCACGCTGCACTGCTGAAATGCCTGACGGAGAGCTTCTACCTCATTCTCGGCGTCGACATGAACAAAGATGATATCGTCGATATAACGTCCATATCTGCGGGGATCCTGCATCCTGGCGAAGACTCTTTCCTCCACGGTGCCCATGTAAAAGTTAGTGAAGAGTACCCCCAGTGGGGAGCCCATCGCTACGCCGTCCTTCTGGCGGTACATCTGGCCATGGTGGGTGGAGAAAGGGGCCTTCTTTGTGCAGAATTGCAGATCTCTAGCAGCATACGGAGCGAGGCTTCGGGTATGTTGAGGGGCGCCGCCGACTGACTCCTGTAGACACGCTCAAGGATGATGTCAATGGTTTCGTCGACAGGCACGTTCGTAAACAGGGACTCTACGTCCAGCAAGGCGATAATCTACTGACGACTGCAGGCTGTACCGACTCGGGACGTAGGGGGTCAAAATTTAGTTAAGACGTTTAGCCAAGGCGTACGTAGGGGCGGGCGTCTGGCTGATGATCGGCCGGAGGGGGTTTCCTTGTTTGTGATTTTCTATGTTACCGTATAGGAGGACGGACACCACTCCAAGATCAGTCCACCCTCAGCTTCCCAGCCCGAGGATGTCTGGCAGCTCCAAACGAAAGCTCTCTTGCTTCAAGAGAGAGAGAGAGAGAGACAGAGAGAGATATCGTTAATGACTTTGATGACTATGGTATCATATAGTTTATCTGTAAAATTCAATTATATACACCAATTTTGACTCTGTATTTGATCATGACCTCTATAGGCGCTCTACTAGCCTGTCTGAGTAGCACGGAAAAAGCCGCTATTCGGAAAATAGAGAAGAATCTCAACAAGTGTAACGCTGCTGAAGTAGCCATTACTTTTAATAAAGTATTATTATTATTATTATTATTATTATTATTATTATTATTATTATTATTATTATTATTATTATTATTCAGAAATGAAACCTATTCATGTGGAACAAGCCCACCAAAGTGGCCATTGACTTGAAATTCATGCTTCCAAAGTATATTATTATTATTATTATTATTTATTCAGAAGATGGAACCTATTCATATGGAAAAAGCCCACAGGGGGCCACTGACTTCAAATTCAAGCTTCCAAAGAAACTGGTGTTCATTCGGAAACAGTAAGACGAGGTTCAGGGAAATACAGAAAAAAAAGAGACCTCATTTATAAAAAAGATAACAATTTAACAAATAGATAAAAACCTATTAAAATACAAGGAGAATTGTATTATGCTAGTAATGTGTTGCACCTTCGCTATGAACTTCTGAAGTTCCATTTGCACGAATACATGACCTCTGGAACTGAGTTCTACAGCGAGGCTCATTGACCGCATATTGGTGGTGCTGTTCATGAATCTGGTTGCTCTCGGCAGATAAAGGGGATCAGGGCTCAATTGTGAACGTCTTTATCTAGCCCAGGCCAGATAGGAATGTGAAGAGCGAAAGACAAAAACGGTAGACTTTAGCCTTTTGAACAATGGTAGATAATAAGTCTGGAAAAAAGGAAGCAGGGAGAAAATTCCAGAGCAAGGCGGCAGTAGAGGCAAAGAAACTAAAACGTTTAATGGAAAGGGAAAATTCATCAGAGGTTTATAATAAATATGCCCCGTAGGGGTGTAGTGCCGTTAGTGCACCTCACGGGGTACACTGTAGGCATTACTTGAGGTTCTTTGCAGCATCCCTTCGGCAGGGGCAACTTTTTCATTCCTTTTACTGGACCTCCGTTCATATTATCCTTCTTCCATCTTACTTTCCACCCTCTCCTAACAATTGTTTCATATGGCAGCTAAGAGAGGTTTTCCTCCTGTTACACCTTTCAGAACTCTTACTCGCAATTTACCTTTCAACGCTGAATAACCTCACAGGTGGCTGCGATTTCATGAAAACTTGGAAAAAAATATAATGTGCGTTGTTTTATGGAAGATTGCTCCTCGCAACCTTTCGAATAGATAATGATCATACAAAAAAGAATAATATTAATCATTTCGGTGTATTTTTTCGATATTAATGAGCGTGAATGGCTTGTTATCATCCAGACCAGCTCCCATCACAGGTAACTTAATAATAGAAATGTGAGACTTGTGAACCATCGTATACTTTTGAAAGCAAGCTTAAATAATACGTGACTGAAAAGTGATGAATGGGAAATTAGTGCCGGTAGAGCAACTACAGGATTAGAAACATTATATTAACATATTTTTATTGTCAACAAAATGAAAACAAAAGAAGCACAGATATAAACAAATAAAAAATGCGCCGAAGAAATAGAGTTTTCTGTACAGCGTATAATGAATGACACCAAAAATAGATCTATCTTTTGAGGGTCTCGGTATAATGCTGTTTAAGCCGCGGCCCATGAAAGTGTAACCATTTCCCGTTGGTGGCCTGTCCTACATCGTTGCCAAACGCATGATTTGGCAAACTTTAATGTTGGATGAAATAAAACCTACTGAGGATAGAGGGCTGCAAATTGGTATGTTTGATGACTGTACGGTGGATATTCAACATAACAATTTGCAGCCCTCTAGCTTCAGTAGTTTTTAAGGTCTGAGGGCGGACAGAAAAAGTGAGGACGGACTGACAAATCACCATCTCAATAATTTTCTTTTACAGAAAACTAAAAACTAACAGAGCAAAAACTCGCTGAACTTACTTGCAGGAGGGGGGGTGGGTAACATACCCAGTTGATGGGAGACCCCTCTGCAGTTGATGGGTACACCAAACCTGTCGAAGATACGTATAACTTTTTTAATTGTGATGATTACCAAGTTAGAATATGGGCCATTTTTTAATTGAACGGCCCAGTCCTAGGAACCTTAGGAGTGGACTTCTCTGATGCACAAGACGACAATGGCAGCTACATTCTTGCAGAGGTCCTGAGAGATGAGGTGATGTTTGATGTTTGGGGAATTTTTGAGTATATGTCAGAAACTGACTTTCTAAATATTTGTTTATTTTCTTTTTTTTTGGGGGGAGGGGTGGGCCCAAGGTTCTTGGTCTTTAATTCTCGTTATTATTCAGAATATATTACATTACTGTACCGTTTAATTGATAAAATTGTTAATGAGCATTGCAGTATCGTCGCCAGGAAACTTAGTCAGATTCTTAGTACTTAGAAGCATAAGTACATGATAAAAGTTATAATACACGTTTGTGACCAGAATATCACGGCAATATCTCTTGGCTGTAATTAAAAACAGCAGTTGCCCTTGACTTAAGTGTGGAAAAATTCGTCACTCAAATTTCAAGTCAAGATAAATATACACAGACCGTATCAGATACATGCAAACGCTACCAACAATGTGTTTTTATCCTGCAGTGAATCTGTGTGAAGTTAAAGTTTTACCTTCATTAGTACAGAAAAATGCTTTGTTTACCCCTGAGTTTTATGTAGAATTCGATTTAGAATAAGGACGTTGTTCAGATTTGGAGTTTGATTGCGTATATATAAAAATCTGAGCGATTTCTTCCGGAAAGCTAAAATAAGTACAAAATATATATATAAAAAAACGGCAAAGCGAGCAATTACTTTTAGAAGTAGAGAGCAAAAAACGGGGTTGTTATTTCAGAAAAGAGAGAGAAAATAAACGATACGGTTTTGGAAAGAAAAACGAGAAAATAACCCGAAGTTTTTGACAGAAGTCGAAATGGATAATGAGCATTTTTCCCCCCTTTTTTTTTTTGCCAGAAGCCAGATCGAGAAACAGACCAATTACAGTTGAGAGGAGAAGAAAAAAAAAAAACGAACGAATTCTTTTGGTAGAAACGTGGAACCTTTAACTATTTTCCCTTTAATCTTTCCGAGGAACATTTTTGTGAGAGCTCCTTTCAAGAGTGCCCGACTGATTGAGTGACTTAATTGTTTCCTGGCGCTGCAAGACGTGATGAATTGACGAAACCAATTGATGTATTGCGAGGATTCAACTCTCAGACGTCTGCAAGACCTCGAAGATTGCTCAAGAAATAAAGGATCGCTATTTTTATCCCATTTGTAACATTATACCAGTCGTTCAATTGTCATTTTCATTGTTTCGGCCACAGTTTAACTGCTATTATGCCTTTCCTGATGGTCTGCCAGAAGGCTACTTTCACGCCAGTCTTAATGACCAGCTTGTTCCCAAACTACTCATGACTGGCGGCTGTTTCTTTTCTTTTTTTTATTTGATGATCTGCTGTTCATCCTGATGTCATGCTGGTCGAGGCATCGTAAGCAGGTTGGCTGCTCGCAAGACAGTCTTGATGGTCTGCCAATCTGCCTGATTGAGCAACTGTTGTTGTTGTTTTTTAATAACCTGGCTTTATGTCAGCACGGACTCTTGCTCATAGAGCAGCCCGTAAGGCATCTGTCAGTCATCTCTAGCACTGGTGATTATGGCCAGTTGACCGGCCAATTACAGTGGTCTACCAATTGTCCTATTTTCCTCCAGTCATGACTGGTGGCCAGTTAGCTTGCTTTGGCACCAGATAGAGTTTCCTGCAAATATGCTTCTGCACAAAGTATAATTGCTGTCTTATGGCTTACTTCCAAACCAATCATAGTAGCTCGCTTGTTGGTCTATTGTTTTGTACCAGACATGCCATATATGACCTGTGAGTCTGCTTTTCGCACTGGGAGCTGTCCTATGTTTCCCGTGGCCTATGATCCCCTGGTCCTGTGTCCTGTTTTAGATTCTAATTGTAAAGGGTATATGAACTGAAAATTGATAATTACATATAACGTAGGCCATAATTTTTGGAATTAATAGCCGCAGATTCCTGTTAGCATAAGCATTTGAAAGATGGTGTAATAGGACTTAGTTTTCTGGAGATTTCCATTAGTGTGACCTTGTAAGAGATCAAGAGGTCACAGAGTCTGACACTAATAAACTTTTTGAAAGTCGTTATTGTAAGACTTCCAAGTATATGTTCCAAATTTTCCTGGATACTGCATTGAAACATTTCTCTTCAACAGATTACTCAATGAATGTCACAATTTTTACATCACTGCAAAGTTGTTTTTCTGCAATTACTTAAGGAATACTTACGGTAGAACATGAAATAGTGCACATGCAGGCCCATTGGTTTGGTGAAAGTATCATGACCCCTATACAACCCTAAAACAAGGCCACATAGGACCCCGAACATAAGGCCCTTGGGGAACATTGACCCTGGGAAGCATATGCCCTGGAGTACATAGGCCCTGGGGAACATAGGACCCTAGAAATATTGGCCCCGGGGAACATGGTCCCCGGGGAGCATAGGCCCCGGGGAACATAGGACCCCAGGAACATAGCCCTTGGGGAGCATATGGCCTGGGGATACATACGACCTGGGGAAACATATGCCCTGGGGAGCGTAGGCCCCAGGGAACATAGGCCCCAGGGACATAGGCCCTGGGGACTAGGACCCTGGGAACATACGCCCCAGGGAGCATACGGCCCCAGAAACATAGGACCTCAGGAAAATAGGCTCCGGGGAATATGGCGCTGGGTACATACACCCTGGGAACATAGGCCCTGAGGAGCATAGGCACTGGGGAATTTAGGACCTAGGGAACATAGGCCCCTGAGAACACAGGCCTTCGGGAGCGTACGGCCCGGGGGTACATACACCCTGGGTAGCATAGGCCCAGGGAGCATATGACCCCAGAACATAGGACCCCAGGAACATAGGCCCCAGGGAACAGAGGCCCTGGGGAGCATAGGCCCCTGGGAACATAGGACCCTGGGAACATAGGCAACCGGGAAGCTTTCACCCCAGGGGGGAACATAGGACCCTGGGAACATAGGACCTGGGGAAATAGGCTTGCTCCCTATACACCAACTTTGTATTTTGCCCATCATTTTGTTATATTGTTAGCTTATACATTATGCTCAACAATCTAATTTTACAGCAGTTGTAAAGTGTACCAATTAGCTTATTTCCATGCCAGTCATTCATGAACTTATGAGGGTCATAGTGACAATGATAAATCAGTTATTTAGGGCCCCTCAAACCAGGTTTTGTTAAGTTGGTCAATATTTTGCTATTTTGGTAGCGTCATGACAGGTATAAAAACCATGTTCTAAGAAACTAGGTGTGATCCAACCTCCAGCTTACTTGGGGGTGCCTGCTAAAATCTATAGTCAAGTAGAGCATTATATCACCAATGAAAATTAAAATAGATACGCTATATATTATTAGAAATAATTATTCTGTAGTGTTTAACATGCACATTGTTTATTTTTTACGTTTTCATTCTAATAAATAAATCATAGATATCCTATCCAAAAATTCCCGTATCTTTAAGTCAGGGCGAAACCCACTTTTCAGACCTTGTTTAGCCTTACCTCCCCTCCCCCCAACCCCACAACAACAAAGTAGTTTTTAGGCTTACTCCACGAGTAAGCGAAAACAAATAATTGTTGAGAAAAAATCTGAATATTCTATAGGTTCAGCGAGAGAGAGAGAGAGAGAGAGAGAGAGAGAGAGAGAGAGAGAGAGAGAGAGCTGAAGTCTAGAAGGAAGCTGCATCATGGAAATTATTTGTAAGAGAAAACGGGGTGAAGGAGACATACGCAAAGAGAGGTAGATTTTAGATTTGTGAAAAGTAGAAGACAGATCAGGAAGCGCGTGAATATTGCCAGAATGTCGACTTACCGAAGTGGCTCCCTTCGGAGGTACAAATGAACGAGATCATATGAATGTCAGGGTGCTCGACGTGTCACTGACGGAAGTGGCCGTAAAATATTGGTGAATTGGTTAATGGTGCATGTGTGAAGACAAGAATGACACGTTCAAGGGATACACACACACACACACACACACACACACACACACACACACACACACACAAATATATATATATATATATATATCTATATATATATATATATATATATATATATATATATATATATATATATAAAGTATAAGACCGGCCCATTAAAATACTCTGGTTAAAGCTAAGGACTATATTTCGGTGGACTAACTTCCATCCCTTATCAAGAGTTTTAACGGCCTTTATATACTTGAGTCGTATCCTGTTTTAGCAGAATTTATTTACATACATATAGATATATATTGTGTATATATAGTTTTGATATAAAAAATCACGTCTAATAGTGGTTATATATATATATATCTATATATATGAATATATATATATTATATATATATATATCTATATATATATATATACACACACACACAAGTATATAAAATGATTGCTTACTGATTTGTCCTTCCTTTCAGACGCGAGCATGGCGGAAATGGCGTTGGGCAGGGGGAGGCCGAGGTCCTCCCCCGATTGTTGGTGGCGGAGGGGCCCCTTGTCTTGGCTCTCCTGCTAGGATACGGGTAGCCACCGAAGGGGGCGGCCGGAGGCGGAGGGCGTTCAGGAGGGGGGGCGGGGGCGGCGGGCCCCACGGGCAGGAGGGCCCACACGGCTGTGATCGCGGGGGAGTCCATGATCATCTACGGTGGCTACCAAGACCTGAGGGGGTCCTCCGCCGAACTGTGGAGTTTTAATCTAAGTAAGTTCATTAGGTTGTTTTGGGGGATGGTGATGAAATGGATCAAAGTGATGGTGATTTGGAGTGAAAACAGTCATGATGACGCGAAAGCCATCTCTATTTAGTATTAGATCATAGTAAAACTCTAATACTGGTCACTCTGGATATCATTGTTTTCTTTGGGCTCTATAGTTTTCAAACTAGTTTACGTAGCAAGCGAAGATCTCCATTCATATGTATATGTATATATTTATATAAATAAGTATACATATGAATTTTTCATCACATCACCGTGATTCATAAACATGCATTAAGCTACACATGTACTTTAATATCTAATTCAATCTACCTTGGAATTTATATATTTTCATATATGTTAACAGAAGGTGATTTTTTTAGTTGATAATAATTTCGTCCTCTATTGGGTTCGAACCCACCAGAGGATCAAATTATCAACTAAAAATTCCCCTTCGGTTAACATATATGAAAATATAATAATTCAGAGGTAGTGCGAATTGGATATTAATGGACATTTGTAACTTAATGCTTAAGAGAGAGAGAGAGAGAGAGAGAGAGATATTATATATATAGTACATAATTTTTCACCAATTTCCTTGATAGTGCGTGACTAAATTCTGAATGAAGGATGAAACCCCCGTGCAGACAGCTTCCACTTGATCGGCTGCTGCGCATATCATCCAATATCTCTTCATACACACGATATATACAAACGCGTGGCTTTTCATCTACCTGCATCTTCTTCCGAAAACGTTAAGTATTTTTGCCTCTGCAATAGTCTGGGATCGAGTTCTCTTACTTCAAGGCTCACTCATTTACTAAATAATATATTAAATATTTGTCATTATTAAAAATTATTTGTCATTATTAAATATGATTTGTTCCTTATTATATGGACTCAGTTACGTCTTTTTTCGATTCTATTGGCGTCTCCTTCACTGTAATCTTGTTCATTATGACTGTGAAATCATTATGACCATTGGCGACCGCATCGTATTTTCCAAGGGTGGGCAAATTACACACACACACACACTCACAAATATATATATAGGTATATATATAATATATATATATATATATATATATATATATATATATATATATATATATATATATTATATGCAGTGGAATTGCGATGCCAATAATTTAAGCGAAGCAAGATGCAATAAGAAAAAAAAGTCCATTATGTTACATTGACCCTTTTTTCAATAGTTCCTTGTAGTACTGTTCAATTGAAATCAAACATTTCTTGAAAGAATAACGCAGTTATATACTGCATACAAATCTTATACAATATAATAAGGATCCTTTAATGTACTTAAGCTGAAAGAATGTAATATCGAATGAAAGGAAAACAAAGTGATGTAATTAAATGAAATAAATTTTTTTTCTCTCAAGTTAGTCACTGTTCATTTGAAAAGGAACTGTAACCTCCTGTGGTCACAGGATTTCAGGTGGGGGTAAGTGCCCCCCTCCCTTGCCCCTATGTGCGGCCGCCCGTGATTATAACCAACAATGATAACAGGCTTAACAAGCAGTAGTCCTACCCTTTAGCACGGTTTGTCAGTTGTATTTTTAAAAAATGCTTTTAAAAGTTAAAGCAAGCATGTTTGAAACAGTAATTGGTTTCCGCAAACCGGGGGGACGCTTCGCACACATCGGGTCTTACGCGGAAGAGATTTAATCGATATTCAATTACCCCTCCTAATGAGTCGGGTCACATACCTGTCGCATACCTGGACTAAGGCATGCGGGAGGCCCCAGTTTGGGGGGTGGGGTGGGCTGAAAGCTGCAGCTGGTGCCCAGGTGGAGGAAGCAGGCGCTCTGCTGCATAGCGGGAAAGTAAAGCAGCTTTTTTGCCACCGTATTACGGAATGAGGAATAATAATAATAATAATAATTATTATTATTATATTCACTTATTTATTTATTTTTATGATTTTATGACAGTCACCCTATTCGACTGGGTGGTTTTTTATAGTGTGGGGTTCCGGGTTGCATCCTGCCTTCTTAGGAGTCCATCACTTTTCTTAATATGTGAACTGTTTCTAGGAGCACACTCTTGTGCATGAGTCCTGGAGCTACTTCGGCATCTAATTTTATTAGTATTATTATTAGTATTATTATTAGTATTATTATTACATCGGTATTTTTATGTACTTTAAATGAGTTTTTCGCATTTTTAAAATTTTGCTATATGTATGGAATTCAATCTTTTCTTCTATATCGAAAATAAACCATTTAATAATAATAATAATTATTATTATTTATATATTATTTTTTTTTTTTTTTTTTTGTTTTTTTTTTTTTTGTTTTTTTTTTTTTTTTTTTTTTTTTTTTTTTTTTTTTTTCTTTTTTATCACAGTCCTCCAATTCTACTGGGTGGTATTTATAGTGTGGGGTTCCGGGTTGCATCCTGCCTCCTTAGGAGTCCATCACTTTTCTTACTATGTCGCCGTTTCTTAGGATCACACTCTTCTGCACGAGTCCTGGAGCTACTTCAGCGTCTAGTTTTTCTAGATTCCTTTTCAGGGATCTTGGGATCGTGCCTAGTGCTCCTATGATTATGGGTACGATTTCCACTGGCATATCCCATATTCTTCTTATTTCTATTTTCAGATCTGATACTTATCCATTTTTTTCCCTCTCTTTCTCTTCAACTCTGGTGTCCCATGGTATTGCGACATCAATGAGTGATACTTTCTTCTGACTTTGTCAATCAACGTCACGTCTGGTCTATTTGCACGTATCACCCCATCCGTTCTGATACCATAGTCCCAGAGGATCTTTGCCTGATCGTTTTCTATCACTCCCTCTGGTTGGTGCTCGTACCACTTATTACTGCAAGGTAGCTGATGTTTCTTGCACAGGCTCCAGTGGAGGGCTTTTGCCACTGAATCATGCCTCTTTTTGTACTGGTTCTGTGCAAGTGCCGGGCATTCGCTTGCTATGTGGTTTATGGTTTCATTTTTCGTATTGCACTTCCTACATATGGGAGAGATGTTATTTCCGTCTATCGTTCTTTTGAATATATCTGGTTCTTAGGGCCTGATCTTGTGCCGCTGTTATCATTCCTTCAGTTTCCTTCTTTAGCTCTCCCCTCTGTAGCCATTGCCATGTGTCATCGCTGGCTAGTTCTTTAGTCTGTCTCATGTATTGTCCGTGCATTGGTTTGTTGTGCCAGTCCTCTATTCTGTCTGTCATTCTCCTGTCACTGTATATTTCTGGGTCTTCCTTCTACTTTTATTAGTCCTTCTTCCCATGCACTCTTTAGCCACTCGTCTTCACTGGTTTTCAGATATTGCCCCAGTGCTCTGTTTTCGATGTTGACGCAGTCCTCTATACTTAGTAGTCCTCTCCCTCCTTCCTTTCGTGTTATGTATAGTCTGTCCGGATTTGCTCTTGGGGTGTAGTGCTTTGTGTATTGTCATATGTTTCCTGGTTTTCTGATCTATGCTGCGGAGTTCTGCCTTCATCCATTCCACTACTCCTGCGCTGTATCTGATTACTGGCACTGCCCATGTGTTTATGGCTTTTATCATATTTCCGGCGTTGAGTTTTGACTTGAGTATCGCCTTGAGTCTCTGCATATATTCTTTCCTGATCGTGTCCTTCATCTCTTGGTGTTTTATATCCCCTCCTTCCATTATTCCCAGGTATTTGTATCCTGTCTCATCTATGTGTTTGATGTTGCTCCCATCTGGTAGCTTTATCCTTCAGTTGTCGTTACTTTGCCTTTTTGTACGTTGACTAGGGCGCATTTTTCTATTCCAAACTCCATCCTGATGTCCCCAGATACAATCCTTACAGTCTGGATTAGGGTATCTTTTCTTTTCTTGATGCTCTTACCATACAGCTTGATGTCGTCCATGAACATCAGATGGTTGATTCTGTTGCCTCTTTTCTTGAGTTGGTACCCGGCATCTATCTTCTGTAGTACTTTTGTCATGGGAATCATGGCTACTACGAGAGTAGTGGGGACAGTGAGTCGCCCTGGAAGATCCCTCTCCTGATATTAACCTCTGCTAGTCTTATTCCAGAGCTTGTAAGTATTGTATTCCAGTTGCGCATTGATGTATTTTGAGGAAGCTGATGGTGTTTTCCTCTGCCCCATATATTTTCAGGCATTCTATTAGCCATGTGTGTGGTATCATGTCGAAGGCTTTCTTATAGTCTATCCATGCCATGCTTAGGTTGGTTTTCCCTTCTCCTACTGTTCTTCATTACCATTTTGTCTATCAGGAGCTGGTCTTTTGTGCCCCTACACTTCCTTCTGCAGCCTTTCTGTTGGTGGGGATGGTGTTTGTCTCCTCTAGGTAGTTGTTATATAAGCCTTCACTGATGATACCTGTTAGTAACTTCCACATTATTGGTAGGCAGGTGATAGGCCTGTAGTTACTGGCTTATATTTCCCTTACTCTTGTCTTTTTGTACTAAGGATGTTCTTCCCGTGGTCATCCATTTGGGTGCATGGTGATTTGAAATACAATGCTGGAGTTGATCTGCTATTCGTGGGTGTAGGGTCCTTGAAGTTTTTTGAGCCAGTATCCATGGACTTCATCAGGACCTGGGGCTTTCCAGTTTGGCATTTTCTTTAGTTGGTGTCTGACTGTGTCTGTCGATCTCTGTGAATCTTTGTTTTTATTCTCCCTGTTTCTTCTTCCTTGACTTCCTGGAGCCATTATTATTATTATTATTATTATTATTATTATTATTATTATTATTATTATTATTATTATTATTATTATAATAAATGCAATATTTCGCATAGAATTCCCTAGTGAGTTTTATAAATACAATATACGAAAATTCTAAAGTCCAAGTGAAACAATGTAAAAATATTAATCAGAAGCGTGTTTACAAGGTTTTCCACAATCATATTTCTTAGCACCGCTTTGCGTCTTATTTCATTGAATGGTGTTTTGTTTGTTTGTATGGTGTTTTTACGCTGCATGGAACCAGTGGTTATTCAGCAACGGGACCAACGGCTTTGCGTGACTTCCGAACCACGTCGAGAGTGAACGTCTGTCACCAGAAGTGCACATCTCTAACCCCTCAGTAGAATGCCCGAGGCGTTCATTTGAATGTTGGTATACCAATCTGGACACAGAATTGGGAAATGCCAGACCGCGATGTCAAGTTAAACTGCCTGCCAATACTATTATTAAAACACACTCTTCTTATGTCCCGTAGGTGTTTAGTGCCATCAGTGCACCTCATGCGGTGCACTGTAGGCATTACTTAAGGTTCTTAGCAGCTTCTCTTCGGCCCCTAGCTGCCACCTCATTCATTCCTTTTACTGTACCTCCATCCATATTCTCTTTCTTGTATTTCACTTTCCACCCTGTTCTAACAATTGTTTCTTATGCAACTGCGAGGTTTTCCTCCTGTTACGCTTTTCAAACCTGCCTACTCTCAATTACCTTTCCAGCTTTTGAATGACCTCACAGGTCCCAGTGCTTGCCCTTTTAGCCTAAATTCTGTATTCCAGTTTCAGTCTTCGTTTGGCAAGATGTTAGCTTTGCTTTAGAAACAAGTGATGGACGAGAAAAGGAAATGTAAACACTTGAAATGAACGCATTTCACATCAACTTTGCATTTTGAGAAATTTTCCGGTAACATGTTTGCTCTAACGCACAAAACCCTTCACAACTCTCCATAATGATGGTCAGCTATGTTATTAGAGGTGAGGGTGAAACCCAAGTACTTGATTTCATTTACATATTCAATTGAGGACCATTAAGCTCGATTATCTTAGACGCGTTCGAAGGTATTGTTCCAGAGTTCAAAGCAAAGGGACCATTGTGGTGTAACGAAAATTCCAAAGAGCCTCCTACGTCACTTACTTCCTCCAAATGAATCGAAAGCGTAAAAGAAAAAAAGTAAAGATGCCTCATTTGAAATGGCAAAGAGAGAGAGAGAGAGAGAGAGAGAGAGACTAAAATGCTGGCTTTTTTCAATTTTTCTGCGCTGCTGGTATTTTTTTTTAAAGCACTGTTAAAGCAACTTTCAAATCAGGACAAAAATGTGCAATTTACGAAAACAGTTAATTGGGCTGTTTTCAATTTTTTGTGGGTAAACATCGCTTTCGATTTTGCGTACTTGGGGTAAAGGTTGTGGGTTTTTCAATAGTTCATTTGTTTATTTGTTATCGATAAAAGGGGGAAAATACGCATTTTGCTGTTTTTATATTTCTTATTTGAGGTCGTTATTAAAAGACATTATTAATATTTGTTATGAATAGGATTAAGAGGAACATAGTTTGAATGCTTGAGTGACGCCATGGTACATTTTTACATCAATCAATCAATGCTTGAGTGTATGGATGAATGAATGCACGGTTCTTTGAGTCGTAACCGGTAATGAACTTGGGAGATGGAAAGCAGAGATGACTTTGGCTGAGAATGAAATGACACCTCACGTATTATCTAATCCGTTGTTGTGGACTCTGGAAGGAGGAAATAAAACCTGCTGAGTAAGAATCAGAAGTCGTCTTAAAGGTGCCAAAGAAAGGTGATCTAGCTGAATGTGGTAATTTCAGAGCCAATGCCTTAATATTGATTGTCGTGAAAAATGCTCAGTATTCTTGTTCTTAATAAGCTTGAGATGTAAACAATCTGTTTTTAGCAAACTGGAGTTGCCCTAATCATCTTCATGTCCAGACATATTTTGCAGCAGTGTATAGAATAAGAAAAACAGTCCAATGGCCTTTGTTTATTACCAGAAGTCATTTTACAGTAATAACAGACCAATATTACGGAAGTTCTTGCATCGCTATTATCCCCGTGAAATATTTGAAGCTAATTGACAATATCTATGAATGAAGACGACATAAATGTAACATCGATGGAATCTTGACAATGAATATGAAGTTAAAAAAAGAAGTGCTACAATTAATGTTATTTCAACTTGGCTGTTTCCTCTTCTCTCGGATCTTTTAGTGGAAAATACGGTCGGAAATCGAAGGTAGTTTACATTGTATGGTCAATAGAGGACATCACATATCTAGAGAAATGGGGACTCGATGTAAATCTAAGGAAAACAGAAGTAATGAGGACAGCTTATGCACAAAGGGGTGAAATAACACATGGTGGAGAGAGAATTAATGAGGTTGAAGCCTTCACTTACATTGGAACGATGATATCCAGTATACTAGGTTCTCTTGTGCTGGAATTCAGTGAAGGGCTATAAAAAGGGCACATCAAACAATGGGCAGGCTGCGTTGGGAAATCAAATACACTAAAATGGCAAACGTAAGTTTGTACATTAGTCTAGTTCGGTCAGTGTTGCAGTATAGACAAAGGCCCGTACCAAGAGTTATTTTAAGTGGGGGTTGGTGTTTTCTTCCCAGAACTGCACCTTTTCTTCTATAAATGTCATTGCATATACAGGTATATATCACATTCCTATTATCACTCTTGTATTTCCTGCTAGTAAAGAATGAAGTTAATGTTTAATAACAAAATTTATAAAAAAAAAAAAAAAAGGACTTGCAAAAAAAATATTATTTATTACTTTGTAAGTACAGTTCAATGAAAAGGATCGTCACAGAAAATATGGACTGCCAGATTCCACCCCCCCTCTGTACAGGCCTGAGACAGTATTAATAGCATTACAATGAGACCATATATCAAGGAACATTAGGAATCAGCATGACAGGATATCGAGAAACGATACCGTAAGGGCGATTATGAAGACCTATATACTACGCATGTGAGACAAACATAAAGGGTAGGTGAAGATGACGTGGACACGTCCGTCGCACAACCCCCGAGGAGAATAAGTGACGTCAGTAGGACCCCTGTGGCCGCCAGAATAGTTGGAGGCCCAAGTCTAGAGATTTGTGGAAGATAAAGGACTGGAAAGACATGAATGGCAGAGCTTCACAGAGGCCCATTGCGTCCCACAGCGTTGCAGACGATAATAATGATTGTATTTGTGCAGGTAAAGTCTTTCTGGAACAAAGTATTAAGCCGTGAATTTACCCAAATGATATAACGAATTAAAAAAATGGAATTTGTCACATATAATTACAAACAAGTAATAGTTATACAAACTGGCAATCGAAGTAGATGAAAAGATGGCAAAACCTCCAAATAATGAGAGGAAAGTGTGTTTGAGCAGACCGACCAGCAAGAAAAATAAAACTAGAGGTCATGGTACAGAGTTATATGGCTCAGCCAAAGGTTTGAGGACGCTGGTTATGAGGTCGTCAAGCATAAAACGTCTTAATTTGCCGACTGAGAGCGCCCATCGGCCACAGATGTCTCGAACAAAATGTCGTCATATGAAGAGGCGAAGTTGAATAGGAAAAACAACCACAATATCTGCGGAGTAGTAACTCTGAATGAAGTGTGATAAAGGAAGGGACTTACGTTCAAGGAGTAGGCTTGGGTGGTCTGTATGATTTGGGGGGGGGGGGGGACGAGATGTGTATGCATAGAGTAAGGTGATTGGGGGAACTCGAAAGTGTGCAACAATTCAAGTTTGGAGGGGGTTGGGGGGACTGCTTTCCCCAATCCCCATCACAGGCGTGTCTATCGGAAACGAAGATTGAAATGCGGGTTATTAATTGTATCTTTAGATTATTTAAAAATTACATTGTAACATTTAAATCATAAAAGTTTTGACAGTGTGTGAAGTGGATTTGTACTTGTGAGATAAGACGGCTAAATTATTATTATTATTATTCAGTCTATGCACACTTTTAATTATAACAACCCAGAAGCTTCAATAACTTGCTAAAAAAAGCTTTCTTGTAATAAGTGACCCTATGTATAAAAGAGAAATCTAATAAATGAAATTAGAAATATGGAATAAAGAGAAGAAAAAGAAAACAAGAACAGTGAAAGCGACGTGCACGGGACTCTCAGGGGACGCCGTGCCGTCTCCAATTAATCTGCTTTTGGCGGGATTTCGTATTTCAGGCTCAAATAAAATTCCATGCCGGAAATATTCCTTTTATTCCGGAATGAACACACCCAATTCTCTATGGTGCATCACTATGCCGTGACCGGAGATAATGAGTTAAAAGCCGCAGTAATGTATATATGAGACTGTATTTTTCAAAATACAAAAAAGCGTAAAAAAACCCAGTTTCGTAATCTTGGGAGCCGGTGCATGCTGCCAATTGGTATGTGTTTACCTTCCAAACTGGGGATAAGACTTACACGAAACCGTGGAAATAAGTGGATTTAGCGTAACTTTTTTTAATACATATACATAAATATTAGAGCAATTGTGCTTTTCAAGTGATGTTAGGTATATATATTATAAATATAATTAACAATATTAACTTCCACAGAGGACGAAACCTGGACGCAGCTATCCTCCAGAGGGGAGCAGCCCGCCGCCCGTCACGCCCACTCGGCCGTCCTGCACGACAATCAGATGTGGGTGTACGGCGGCATGACCGACCTTCAGGAGCGGAACGACTTTTGGCGGTTTGATACAGGTCATTTACGAGTCGTCTTCTTTTCTTCTTCTTCTAAAGGAAGGGGTGAGGTTTAGATCTGATTTAGAGTTTTGTGAAATGTGTTTTTGACTGTTATTATGATTAATTTCTCGGGTTATTTATTTCGGATCGACATCCGGGAATCTCCTATGGAATGGTTCGAGGTAAGTATCGCTAGGAAAAATACAAATGACCAAGAATTTGTGATATTTCTAGTAAAAATTACTATGTAGTTACTCATTTCCATATTTGTCTAATATATATAATATATTGTATTTTCCTTCAGTTTACTTTTATCTGCCTAAATAGACATTTGTACTTTCATAACCCAGAGACAAACAAGTCTCCACTTACTGCCATTTCCATTCCACAAATACCGAATCATGGATGAAACCCCTTTAGCAGAAGACTTCCAAAGCTTCAGCCACTTCATATACTTATTACCTACACAGAAGGCTCACCATCATTATGTCAGCTCCCCTGGTTACACTCACTCTAGGATAGACCGCTACCTTGCAAGCATTCTTGCGTTCTCTGGTTCCTAAAGCCCCTCTGTTTCATCACCTCTTTCATTCTGTCTGGCCAGCCCTTTCTGGGTCTCCCTTTTATGAATTGTTCGGCCTCTTCAGTGGCCTATCATACTTCAGTATCTTCCTCAAAGCGCCGATCAATTCGTCTCCTCTGATAACCTTTTTACCGCAACTTTGCTGTGGTTTTACATTTTTGACCCGTTCAGTTTTTTCGTTTTAGCAGCCTCAACATTTTTCCTTCAGTTGCAGTCACCATCCATATTTCATTTCTAATTAAGATCCTAGCCTTGGTTTCCGCCATGGCAGAAGCAGTCATTTGCAGCTGGCACAGCTACCGCTGTGGTTGTAAATGGCGTACTTCATATTGCTACGTTAGGAAGTGCCAGTGGTTTGTGATAGCATTGCACGAACTCTTAAAGCAGGAGACTATTAAGGGGTGGTCTTGGTAGGAGCTGTTTCGTTTGAATAACAATTGAGTCCCTTCCCTTGAGGCCAACGACTGTCATATTTCGAAATACACATTATTTTATGAAGATTCATATCTTCATATGCAGGGTGGCCCTTGAGGAAAGCTAGCACAGAAATCTTTACTACGCCTTTATGAAATCAGCTCCTGAACAGGATAAAAGTAATTCAAAGAAATTCTGACGCCAGTTTTTGGTATTGGCCGTTTCGTCAGGAGGCCCCAATGCCAAATTAGAATCTATTAGCTTGAGATACCCAGAATGGCAGTGATCTTGTTATTTCGTTTCGATTCCTTATTTTCTTCGTATTTACTAAACGTCTTGTGGTTCTTTTTTTTCTCCCTCTTTTTCTTTTAATCCGGTGGAATTTTGTTCAGTCAGTTAGTGGTCTTTGGAGCCACCTCAAATGCCATCGACTAGTTCAGCTCCCATTGAACTATTGAACACAGTTCTATGAAATTCCTTTGTGTAAAAATAAAACAAATAAAGGGAGAAAAGTAAGGACTAGATAAAGAGAAGCAAATATAAATTCATTTAAAAAAAGTGCTGTGCACATCATAAAAACTAGGGCATTGGTGCATTTATCTTTGAATTAGTAAGGTATCCTGCATGAAGCTTGCCACTATTGCAATTAATAATGCAGTAGTGACCATTTGATTGATTCACTTTAAAAGAAACGAAAGGCTTCTGCCACTTGGCCGTATTTGCAGCGTGCTAAAGCGAAAGTGCGTTCAACCTTCCAGCAGATCTCGGAAAAGTGACAGATCAACCCAGACTGGGTGATGCTGACGCTCTGCAAAGCGAGTAACGCGCAATAGTTCTTGGGGCACTCTCCAAAGGCGCTAATGGAAGTTCCCTGTTGAAATGGAGATTATAAAAGGAGGCCACTGTAGATTATCGTTACCTTCGTGTGGCAAAAGGAAACCGCCACGTCGGACGGTATTGTCTGAGAGGTAAAGGTGCCGGAAATTGCCTGACATCCAGACAAGGACACAGTATTCCAGTCTTTTTATACAGAAACCTTTCCGAGCAGTACGGGAAATGTTTTTTATACTCAGCAGACATTTGATTTGCAGTCAAAGGTAACACCGTGTATTGTAAAATTATGATATTGATCAGTGCAGTATTAGTACATCAATCAAAGAGCCACGTAATGAATTGTGAATGAGATGACTAATGTAGCTTCTGAACTCATAACTTATATAAAAAGTTTTATTATTAATCAAGACAAAGGCAGCGCTGGAGTAAATAGGAGGAATTCATAGACTATTATCTAATGTCAATCTTGTTTAGGTGATCTACTCAAATTTAAAGGGCATCTTAAGTACGTACTTGTTTCTATTACGGGGCCTTCTTCATTACAAGAGTTTTTTTATGATAAAGGTTCCCGGAGGCTATTAGTATTACATATGAAGGTTTTCCGAGTTTCGTTTTTTTTTCAATAAGAGGCTTATCAGAGGCTTCATTAGCGGAGTTTTTTGTGACTTAATTCACAGCCAAGAAATGTCACGGCTTTCGTTTTTGACAGCACAGGACCCTTGTGGCTTTTGTTATTATTTATTATTATTATTATTATTATTATTATTATTATTGTTATAGTTTTCAAGGAATAATAATAATAATAATAATAATTATTGTTATTATTATTATTATTATTATTATTATTATTATTATTATTATTTATTAGTTTTCCAGGACGTGCAGTGCTCTATCAAAAGCTTGATGGGACTTCTGTTATGGTATGAATAACTCCCCACCCACACCACCAAAAACCCACCCCCACCAAAAAAAAAAAAAAAAAAAAAAAAAGAGGCTATACATTATTTCAACTGGGAATCTTTTATATACTGACCAGTAGGCCGCCATAAAGGCGATAACTCGCGAATCTTCAAGTTAAGCCATCAAAGGGTTAACTAGGTATCTGGGAACTCTCTGCTACATAGACGTTATCGTTAATGGCAATTCAAATAGCCTTCCAACGTCAAACTGCTAATATTATGACAACCGATACAGTGCGAAATAATTCTTTATAACGGAGGTGAGAAGATATATAACTAAGCCTACTATGAGATTCAGGGTCTCTGTAACACGGTTTTTTGGACTTTGCTCCTTGTCAAAGCATCGGATGTAGCTGAAAGTTGACATATGTATATTTTACAACCACACACAAATTTTGTCAGCATTATCAATAACCTAAACCCGATAGTTTTAATTTTTATAGAGTAAAAATGATCTAGCCGACGCCATGGCCAATGATTACGAGCCAAGAGTCGAAAAACATTCATTACGTAAGCAAGGTAAACAAACACCTTTTGACTAAATGTTGCCCCGCCCATCCACCAGACAGAAACTTCATTGGCTCTGAAACCCAAAGACTTTATGAATGGCGGAACGATACATAGATGTGGGTGGGGTATCAGCGCTAGCGTAGTAATACTACTGTAGCACTAGTGCTGCAACAGTATAGCAGTAATATACATGAATTAAACGTTTAGGCCAACTGCTGGGATCCTTGAAGATCATTTAACACTTCTTACAACTACTCGAGAAATTAGTTTTATAGCCAGAAGTTAAATTTTCTAATCCAACAATGCCCATGGTAGCCTTCAGTGTTATCCTGAATTATAACGAGGCGAAAGTGGGTGGAGCCTCATGAAGTCATCATTCTGACGATATAATTATTGGTGAAGGTTTAAAGCCAATATACGGTACCGGCCATTTTTTTTTCAGTAAATAGGTAGATAGCTAATAAATAAAAATGCTTGACATTGGATATAGCAGTTATCAAATCAAGCTTGTCTACTATGTTTTTGATAATTACCAACTATTCCCTACATCTTGTCAATCTGATTGTGACCTATAAAGTAGAGTAATTTCTTTGGAAACTTATTTTGGGAGTTAGACTAATATCGAATTGTTTTTGTATTTATTAACATATTTTGTTGGTTTGTTCATTATGACAATTATCAGTGGAGAGGTTCCAGAGTTCATACAGGTGTACTGCTTTGCTTGTATTTAAATTTGTATGTCATTGTTGCCAGAGGTTTAGCCTTCGTTACGTATAGCCAATCATCCATCGAGAAAGAGGAAAGAAATGCTGTCATAAGTTACGTAACGAGTGCGTTCGAAACCTTTTCTCTGAGTAAGTTAGCCCGTCTTCAAAAAAAGTCACTTTTACATTATAAGTACCAAATTTATTCAACCTACGTAGTGCAGAATACACTCAAAATTTATGTGTTGATATAATATGTATTCTGAATAAGTGTTATATGTATGAAATGCATAGATAAAAAGTTATTGCGAAAAAACCGTGGTACAGAGGCCCTGAATCTCATAGTAGTCGAGAAAACTATCAAATTTGGTGCTGAAATCACCAATGTTGAGAAAATCATAATGCAAAAATTAAAGCATTTAAGTGGGAATTTATGATATTTCAAAAATAAATCATATAAAGTTGTAAGATTTTATATGCCGAAAGAATGTTTCTTTTATCTTCAGTACTTTTACAGATATTAGCATTTAAATAGCGTTAGGGCCGGGCAGAGCCGCCAGAAATTATCCCGTTTCCAGTAATGACTTCGCTCGTAATAAATTATAAATAAAGGGTTAAACCACCCAACCTTTCTCAGTTTTTATTGGGTTAATTTTCTATATTTTGTACACTTCCTTCAGAAAGGTACATGAAGCATATATACTTCATGAGGTTTGCTTGTATGCTTGAATAGCTGCCTGTTGTAATTAGAGGAAAAGTGCTGGTGGTTAAACCATTGTTTTATAAATCTACAACATCCTGCAGGTCTGTTTAAGAGAAAGAGACAGAGGAAGCCGACATTTTATAATGTTTATCGCAAGCCCTGTTTGTAATACGAAGTTTGTATAGAACTAATAATAATAATAACAATAAACATAGATAGCACTGGCATGATTAGGTCTTAAAGACTGATAATAATTTATTTTAATATTTATCCATGTTGTTTTAGTATTAATAATAACAATAATAGACAAAGAAAACAATAGTAAGGATAATCTAATCACTATTATTATTATAATGATAATTATCACTATAAATCCAATAGTACTAATGATATCAGTGACTGTGATTGTGATAGTTTACACTCACGAGAATTTCGAGTTGTATGACAATGGAACGAGACATTGCTTAATATCAAGAGTACGGTTTTCCAGCTTTATTACTCTCATAATAATAATAGTAATCGTAAATTCCTTTTTTGCTTGCAGTGGGCCGCACCTGGACCCAGATGCGTTCGAGACCGTCCCCTGGGTACCTGCATTCGCACGTCGCTGCCAAACTGCATTCGTCGATGATCGTCTTCGGCGGAGAGCGACAGGGAGAGATCCTCAACGACCTCTGGCGGTATTACTTCGGTACGTGCTCTCTCTCTCTCTCTCTCTCTCTCTCTCTCTCTCTCTCTCTCTCTCTCTCTCTCCGTCAGCTAATGATTTTAATGATTTTGTGAACGTATAAACAACTTCTCTGTCTCCTTGGCAATCATATTGACATTTAAATGAATTCTCTCTCTCTCTCTCTCTCTCTCTCTCTCTCTCTCTCTCTCTCTCTCTCTCTCTCTCATCTAATAATTTATTAGCTTTGCAAGAATTCTCCTTCTATTTCTCAACCAGTTTCTCCAGATTTGCATGAAGTCTCTCTGTTGAAGTCCTTAAATATTCTTTTGAAACTTACACCAAAATCATTGCTGGGATCCTTGTTTAGTTTTGGAGGACCCCAATTGGTCCCTCCTGTGACCCCAAACATGGCAGTTGCAGTTAATATTTTTTCTTAAATACTGTAATTGGTTCTTCCATTTCTCATCAGATTTTTAAAGCTATTTCTTTCGTTTCTTTTCGTCGCGAAGTGTTCACATCTTTACTGTTCTTGGGGGAAACTTAATGAATACTCTAGGTGCCGTGTAGGCTATCTAAAGACCCTTTTCCAACATTATTGTTGCAACTTTGTTCCTTTAATCTATATATAATTGCCTTTGCCCTCCCGTGCAAAAGCTTTCGATTGTGTATTTCTTCAGAGTTTAGCCGTATTTATTCATTGATTTTTTACTTGCTGACATCGAAGCGCAATCCTGTATTCAATTTTTGCACAGAAGGCACGTTGCATTCAGTAAGGTACCGTTTATCATGTAGGGATTTTTCGTGGTTAATTTGGATGCCTGTTGACTTAAGTCTTGAAAATTCTTCACTGAATGAGTTAATAGACCTTCATAGAGAGTGAGCAGTATTTAGTCAAGTGATTACATAGGTATGCAGTAGTAGCCTTTGTAAGGTATGGCATTTGAGTGTTTCCTGTAACTTATATATTATGAATATTATAGAAGAGCAGGTTAATGGCTAAAACAAATGATTTGGAATGAAATTATCATCCTATTGCAACACTGTTCAGTATTGCAACACAGTTCAGTATTGCAATCGGATGATATAAAAGAAAATGGAACGGAGCTCGCCTTGAAGTCAAAGAAAACGAAAGCAGAGGACAGTGTTTGCGTTGACGAGGTGAAGAGTTTGCTCATCTTTGCTGTTTGACATTTCAAAGAGAGGTGCTTACTTAGACTCAGTTCCTGGGTCCTGTTACATACGCAGACACATGCAACAGGTCCCACATGAAGCAAATATTTCTTATACAGTGCTTGGATTTCTTATGCAGTGCTTGGCCATATTATATTATAAAAAGTTATCTAATCTTTGCTCAGTTGCCTAGACTCAGATCCTGGGTCCTGTCACATACGCAGACACATACAACAGTTCCTACATGAAGCAAATATTTTTTATGCAATGCCTGGCCATGTTATATTATAAAAAAGTTATCTAATCTGTTTACATTTAGCAAACATTCTACTATATACAGAGGGAGTATACCCGCTGGGCTTAGTTAATTTTGAGTGCACCATTTTCGTTAGGACTACGAATATTCAGTTTCATTTCGTTCTTTTATAGAAAAGAAATTGTCATTACTTTTTTATCAATAATTATGTATATCAATATCAAGACTACTACTAGTCTTGATATTGATATACATACTAGGTAGTAGTAGTTGTTCGTATTGTGGGTAAGAACTAGATTTCGATATAATCGTTATCGCTAGCAAAATTTTATTTTATTTTTTATAAATAATTCGGATTATTGCTTAACTGCAGCAATTTTGGCATCACTTATTACATGCCAGAACTACCAATAGCATTCACACAAACAAGATAGATGAGAAGGAACGACGTAGAGTCCTAGAGCCACGTCAGTCTGTCTGCACAGATTATCGGCGGGAAAATTCTTTGAGGGAGAGGGAAAGGGAAGGAGAATAATAACAATAATCCTTTATGCTGCTATCTAGCCTTCATATATAAGACCCTCATGAATTTTTTATTAACAGTCTGTAAGATAAAATCGTATGAATGTAGAATTACGCATTTATGGTATATATATATATATATATATATATATATAATATATATATATATATATATATATATATATATAAAAAAACATAATTATTTATATGTCCATCGACAAGAATGTCACTAATTATACAATGCAGAGTATAAAGACTCGAGAAAGATGCTTTCACAGTATTGATGAGAGTTGACATAGTTCACCAGTCATATTCAGATGTTTAAGAGATATCGATCGGCATTGATTATCTTTATACAAATAATTCACCAAATGCAGTTTCGGGTCCTATAAAGACTTTCACACTAACACACTATTTATTAACAAACACGTATACCAAGGCTGACCAACAGTGTCTGATAAGCAAATTCCATTTAAATTCCTTGTCCGTGTGACAGTTTTATTTGTAGTCAGGCAAGAATCAACTTCGTTAGATAATGCTGCCTTACGAGTATTTCCCATACCCCACTTACCCTATACGCTACCCCAGCCCATAGTTTCATTATCGTAGGCTTACCAACTCCTGTCCATGTCTTGGAGTAGATTGAAGTGTGCAGCACCGTTTACTACCAACTTACTTTGGCGTTTCCTTACAGCTTCGGATAGTGTTTGTCTTTTTTCTCTCTTCTTTTTTTCATAATTATCTTATTTACTCGTCAGGGTGTAACTCAATGTCCTCTTCAGTACTTTGCCTTTGGGTTACTATGTCTATTGTGAGTGAGGCCTTTTTCAGGTTGCAATCGTGTGTTGTTGTTTTTTTAATTGTGCATGTACAGATGCTTTTATTTTTTCGTTTCTTTAAAGCCTTTTGATATACGCATCAAGTTTCAGAGTTTGAATTATGTGGTTCTTCTTTGTCCATTGCCACATAGCAAGCGTTATAGCTCTATTGATATCAGCAGGAGCCAGAGCGTTGGTTTCTTTGTGATTTTTCTCCTCAGCTGGTTTTCAGATGTCAAAGTAGTTTTCGTAATTACTATTTATTCTTTTAATTTGAGTTTAAAAAATGTCGCTCAAAAATTAACTGACATTTCCATCACTTTAGAAGGAACTGAACCAAAATTATGAATATGGTTCAGAACATTAATCCTCAAAAACATTTCTCGTATTACCCCCCAAAAAAAAAAATATTGAACATCGAGAACGTGGTAGCCTACCTATCAAACGTGAAAGCTTTGTCACTAGAATCACTTATTATATTTTTATTTATACTCTTAAATATATTTTTTATCCTCTCAAATATTAAGCCACAAATATCCTAGTGACAATGAAGTCACTATACATACCTTGGAATGACTTGCACCTCAAATAGGATGCGCCTCAGTGGCGTGGTTGGTATGGTGTTGGCGTGCCACCACGGTGGCCGTGAGTTCGATTCTCGGGTATTCCATTGAGGGGCGAGAGATGTGTATTTCTGGTGATAGAAGTTCACTCTCGACGTGGTTTCGGAAGTCAAGTAAAGCCGTTGGTCCCGTTGCTGAATAACCACTGGTTCCATGCAACGTATAAACACCATACAAACAAATAAACAAAAACCTCAAATAGGATATCTTGTCAGGCATGTTCCAAACGAAAAATACATGGGTTCGAATCCTTGTCAGGTGTGAGTGACTCCCAAGGTATTGTGAATTTGATGTTAGTGTTTTATTTGTGGCTTATATTTAAAGCTATCCTGGGTACCAGGTTGCTAGACAATCGGTGCGAGTCACAGTTGGAGAAAGATAAGTGGAAAGACTTTTATCGTCAGGGATGTTATGCTTTGGAAATTTGACCTCGGTTCCAAAGAGTCATGAAATCGTATTTTTACTCCTTGTCACAAAAAAAAAGTCGAAGTTTCTTCAGTGCAATCGAGTTTTCTGTACAACCTATAATCAAGGCCAAAGAAAATACATTATCTTTCTGTGGTCCCGGTCTAATGTTGTATGAGCCGCGGCCCATGAAAATTTAACCACGGCCTGGTGGTGGCCTAACCTATATCGTTGCCAGACGTACAATTATGGGTAAATTTAATCTTAAATAAGAAAAAAACTTGCTGAGGATAGATGGCTGTAATTTGGTATGTTTAATGATTGGAGGGTGGATGATCGACATACCAATTTGCAGCCCTCAAGTCTCGGTAGTTTATAAGATCTGAGGGTGGACAGAATAAGTGCAGACCGACAGACGAAGCCATCTCAATCATTTTCTTTTACAGAAAACTGAATCTATCCTGTTAGTCCTCGTACGATTATTCTTCGTTGGCTTTGTAGTAAAGGTCTTTCTCTTTCCATTTCTCCGTCCCAGCTGCGATTCACAATGATGGGCCAACAACCAGGTACCTCATCCTGGATTGTTTGGTCCCCCCCCCTCCCCCGCCCCCTTTATTCTTCGTGCGTTTGGTGACCGAACGCTAGTCATCCGTTCGTAAACTGAACTCTCTACCACTTTCAATTACGAGACCACGCGCACACACACGCACACACACACAGGAGAGAGACGAGAGATGAGGAGAGAGAGACGAGAGAGAAGAGAGAGAGAGAGAGAGAGAAGAGAAGAAATTCATTCTTACATCTCAACATGATTGCTTGGGAGTCAGAGAATTTGTTTAAACGTTCACAAAATTTTTAGCTGACGGAGAGAGTGAGAGGGTGGGGCGGGTGGGGGAGAGTTATTAGGGATTTTTCAGTCTTCCATGAATAAGTCTGTCGCTTAGTTAATATATCACTTCGTGGAATGATAAAAAGGAACGAACATTTTAATGAGAACCCTCCGTCGTAATTAGTTCTCTTCATAATGAGTCTTAATTAGAAATATCTTCTTTCGTCCTCTTCCATATTAATTAGCGTCCATCCAGAGTCTTCCCCCTATAATCCTCTCCACGCTAATTACCCCTCATTGAACACTTTATGTGGACTCTGTGCTGAACACTTCGTCCGAACTCTTTATTGAACGCCCTCTCTCAAAATGGATTGGAAAAAATAACAAAAACAAAAACGAGTCCTTGAATGCGTCAAGGATATTTCAGTAAAATGGGGATCAATGGAATTCAACGTGAGGTATTGTTTTGTGATTAATGAATATTTATTCTGTATTTTCATTTGTATTGTCTAATTTCAGAAATGTGGGTGGTTGTGGCCTTTCATATCTGTATATATACATGTATATATATATATATATATATATATATATATATATATATATATATATATATATAAATAAGCATTTATATAAATGAAAAGTTACAACCACCCACTTTTCTGAAATTAAACCATAAACATAAAAATATAAAATAAATAATCATCATTCACAAAATATTACCTCATGTTGAATTCCATTGTGTATATATATATATATATATATATATATATATATATATATATATATATATGTGTGTGTGTGTGTGTGTGTGTGTGTGTGTGTGTGTGTGTATATAAATAAATTCTTCTGTTGAAACAGGATATGTCTCAAGTATAAAAGGCCCATTGAAACTATGGATTCACAGGAAAATGTCTCTCAGAAATATTTCAACATAAGCATTCAGTTAGATATGGACAGCATAGTTCGGCAATTTTTCATCATATAAATAACACGAACCATACCATGGATTGGAACTCATCTCGAATTTTTTACAAGAGCAGCTGTCGATTCAAATGTCAGATAGTAGAATCTTCACTGATAAAACAACAATATAATAGGATCAACCTTTCCAATGGAGCTGGGACTCTGACCTTATAGACAATATCTCCCTTAAGGCAACGATGAAGAGGATTAAGACAATTAACAGAACCAATGTCATCTTAGCGGTGACCCCAGACATCACCTAAGAGAATATCTCCCACTATATATTTCGCCAATGTAACTCGTTCTGTCATTCACTACTTGATAAGGGTGGAAGTTAGTCCTTGGCTTTAAACCAGTGTTTTAATGGGCCTTTTTCACATATACACGCATTATGTATGTCTATAGGTCTGTTTGTGTGTGTAAATGTTGATTTACATATACTTGCAAAGACTAAATATCGCACATGGGCATTTGAATATATGAAAAAACAGGAATAGTCTGACATATTCAACGTGGACAGCAGTAAAAGCAGAATTCAAGGATAGCTAATTGCCTCTCGAAACCTTGGTGGAAAGCTGAACAAAAATAGCCACACTCTCGCATCGAATTAGATGACAGAAATAAAAGTAATAGAGCGTAGAAAGTCGGTTATTCCTTATTGATATATAACTGAAGAGTCAAAAAATACATGAATAAGATGCGTAAGAGTTTTATTTTATTTTATTTATTTATTGTACTCATTTATTTATTTATTTATTTTATTTATTTTTTTGAGAACTAATAATATGAGTTTTCCGTTCTGGATCAAGACTGAAGAACAAATATTATACCACGTAATGAAGAATGTCGATTATAGAATTCGTCATAAGTAGGCGAAAGGGCATATTTTTTTATGGTTGACCAAAAAGATATATATATATATATAGAGAGAGAGAGAGAGAGAGAGAGAGATAGATTGTTTGTTTTGTTCCATGGAACTAGTGGTTATTCAGCAACGGGACCAACGGCTTTACGTGACTTCTATCACCAGAAATACACATCTCTGACCCCTCAGTGGAATGCCCGAGAATCGAACTCGCGGCCACCTCGGTGGCAGGCCAAGACCATACCGATCACGCCACCGAGGCGCTGACACAGAGAGAGCGAGCTCGGCATAATCCAGCATTATAATACGTTGTACTGCAGTATCTGTCTCTGTGCTTTCTTTAGGGAAGACTTTGTCTGCCAGTTATTACGAGGTTGAGACTGAATTGTGAGTGATTTTGTTTATTCATTTATTTGTATTTTGGATTTCTGTTCAATTTTGTATTTGACAGAACAAATTTTCTCGTAGTACAATAGCAACCAACATAGGAAAAAAAAGTATCTGCTCTTTTAAACTTACTTTGAGGCGATGAAACTAGCCATTCATTGCTGAAGGTAAGAAAGTATTTACCGCCAACATCTAGTATTTTTATTTATTGTAGTGAGTTTTTTCAGTGATAGCTGGACCCAAAAAATGACTGTTTTCTGAGAGTAAAATTCAAAATATGAAGCACCAATGTGACCTTTCGGAAGTCTTTTGAAAGCACAATTGTCTGTGAATCATCGTTCTTTTATATTATTTTATTTAACATTAGGTACTTTAAATAAAACGATTTTAATAAGCCCTTTGCATTTCCAGTTACTGGTACGTGGGAGCGGCTGATGCCATCCGGAATCAAGCCCCAGCCGAGATCGCAGTTCTGCGCCTTCATTGCTCCATCTCACCATATCAAAGGCCCCCGTTTCCATTCGCCCCATTCGTCCTCTGTAGGGGGAGGATCGTCCTCGAGCGCCAGCAGTAGCAGCGGCTACCACAGTCGCGACTCTTACCGGACGCGAAGAATCCACCCAGATGACCCCGGTGTCAAAGGGAGCGGCAGCAGCAGTAGCAACGGTAACAGAGCTTTAGAGGGGCAGCTGTGTGGCGAATATCAGCCGGTGGCGTGCGCTTGTCACGAGTGCAGAGGACCAGACGACGAAGATGAGGAAGAGTTGGACCCTAGTCGCCTTAGATCTCTTATCCAGAGAAACTGTTCTCACGCTCCCACTGCCCATCTCAAGTTATCTATATCAAAAATATCGCAGTTAAACCTCTCTCATCTTGGACGTTATTATAGTTACAGTATGCTTAGCAATGATAGTACAGAAAGTATAGTCGAAGAGTCTTTAGCAAGTACGTGTGATAGCGTCGGTAGTAAGATCGTGAAATCCCAGAGTATTCACGTCATGAAAAAGGACAAGTGTGACCCTGGGAAGGCGCGGTCGGGTATGACGCGAGACATTGTTTCTGTGCCAAACTTCGGTGATGTTGCTGAGGACGACTATGACGACAAGCCGGTGGCCTCACAAATGCCTATCAATCACGTTAAGGTCATCACTGTTCTGCCAGCCGAGGGAACGGCGGAGGCCAGCTTAGAGGATGATCCGAGTGATGTCGTTGCTGACATAAAGGGTCGGTTGGCTTTCAATCATGAGGATACTCTGCAGTCCACTGATACTAGTATTAGCGAAAACCTTATGTCATTTTCATGCACCACAGATAGCAATCAGAGTAGTAATACTAATATTTTCGGTGCGTATAATTACAATATGATAGGTGTGAACAGCTTTGCCAATCCTAATTACGTTGGTTTCGATCCTGGCCAAGACAACAACGGCGGCCTCCTCAGTCAGGATTATTGGAGAACTGGGGCGCTTGACCTCGAGAGCGCTCGTCACAAAGAGTTTGCAGAAATGCTGCGGACGCCTCCAGATTCTGGGATAGGCCTCGGAGTGGAAATGGAACGCAGGACGCCCCTTGATCTCACAATGGCCACTTTGGAAGATTTTGTGACATTTGACAATCAGACTGCTCGGTTCAGTAAGACACACGTTGATGCTCAGCACCAACCTGCGGATGGAATCCATTCCAAGAACCGTCTTGATCCTGAAGGTGGAGTAGTATCCGTGGTCGAAGTAGGAGAAACAGGTGTCGGGGTAACGGGAGGAGGAGGTGGCGGGGGCGGAGGAGCGGAAGGAAGAAAAGGAGGCCTAGGCTCCTCATCAACGACAGAAGCCACCCAGAAACCCAGCTCAACCAGTAAAGTCACATTTTCTTCCAGTCATATGCCAGGGTTCGAGAATTCTGGAAACGCTTCTGGGAACTCGAGGGAAGGAGGAGGTCCTGCCGGACATACTCCTTCTTCCACCCCTCCCCCTCCGACACGAATTAATCCGTTTATGAAAGACGAGTCAACTTACGAACCCAATGCGCCCAATGCCATGTACGTTATTGGGGGTAAAGAGGCTGATCATATGACAGCATTCAAACGCCCCATTTCAGTATGGAAGTTAGATTTGCATTTCTAGGTAGAGAAACCCATCCAACAAAATTGTGGACCACACAGCTAGCGAACAAACGTTGTCTCTTCTAATCACATTGAGAGAAAGAGCGAGTGAGTGTTACATTTTGTACAAAGTGCATATGAAGAATCACATGTTTTATTTCCTGTGTAAGTTTTGATTGGATATTATATTTTCTCACCATAGGTAATAGGGTCCCAGGGAGGGGACCAAGTAGTGGCCATTGTCATCCTCATTGTCTCACCGTCGTCATGATCATTCGCGCCGTCATCATCCTCACCAATATCGTAATCGTTGTCGTTATCATAGTCATCATCAATCAGAGTCCATTGCCACGAATTTCACCTTCCTTGCAGCAGCAACCCCTTCGTGTAAGGATTGTATCTGTCCATACATCCCGTCCTACGTACTCAGTATGCCACAGAAGCTTTCATCTCGTTTAGTATGGAAATGAGTTTGGGGATGCAGCAGATAGGACAATATTAAGGATGTATTTTCATAGTGAATTAGCTTTAAGAGGTTCCACTTGATTACACGGTTGGCCAAGTAGTCTGTAACTCGACTTGTATCAGTATTATCGACCTCAGATTCCTTACTCTAAACTAAAGAATCACTTGTTCATTCCAGTCATCACCGGAGATTATTTACTTTAATATAGATATTTGCTCATATATGGTAATATATATTTGCAAAAATACATCAGATGCTACATGATATATATGTATACTTACATACTTATACAGTTGTACCCCCCCTCTTTAACGAGAATTCACAAGCTATGTGTTCACTAAACTAAAATGGGTATGATTGTCGAAGAAGAAAAGTTCCAAAGGAAGATCGTTCTTGGATTTTTTCCTTTCAAACAAGCGTCTGTAAACACTTTCGTTTAAACTCTAAAGTAAGTACTGTTGTTACGTGCGAGATATTTTTAGTGTATTTTGTTTAAATCTTAGTTTGTGCAACATTATTGTTAGTTTGTGCAGCATTTGTTGTGGGATAACACTTCAATCAGTAATTCCCTTGTTATTTTCTATAATTTTATCTTTTGTTAAAACTTTAGACAAATTTTTAAGTAGATTAAGCTGGTCTTATATCGGCTCTAACTCTTGCTCAGAGAGCAACATGTTTAGAAAGAGGACTGTCTTGGGATTGTTTATTTATTTATTTCATTATATATATAATGTATATATGTATATATGAGTTATGTATGCCTATTGGTTAACTATGTTTGCCCTCTTGTTCTAAAGCTGGCCGCATATGCTTGCCTGTTTATTTCCTGTTTTCCAGTACTTGATAATAATTTTTCCAAACGAACTGTCATTCAATATAGTGTGTAAGGGTGTGCAAATCTTTCATAAATTGATGGACAGGTGCAGCGAGTGTGTTTTTTTTGGGGGGGGCAATTCTGCTCCTTTCATACAAAGAAATCGATGAAAGATAATTAATTGGTACTTTCATATCATGTACTGTTTTTAAAAAGTTACAAATGTTTACATGTTTGATATCTTAGTAGTGTTTTATTATTCTTTCACATTTTTCTCATCTGTAAACTAGAATATTTAGTACTGAATTATTCCTAAAGTATTTCAGTTTTTTTTTTAATGAATTCATGGAGTATCATTTATTTCGATTATCCAACAGTGAGTACAGCTGAGCAGTGTAGCATTTCAAGAACCCTTCAAGTTTATTAATGTAACTTTCAGTGTCTGGGGTAATACTGTATATATGTGTGTATGTATTTATATGTAGGTACAGTAATATATACAGTATTTATTTAATATCTAAGTACATATTTTAATGAATACGATGCAAATGAGCCAAGTAATTGTTTTGTTTTAGATATCAGTAATTGGAACACTGGTTCTCCTGCTCTTATATTGCAATCTTGATACAGTGTTAGGTGATATGTCTGTTTTCTACAAAGTCCGTGTCTTACATCTGTTACGAATATCCAAGCGGTTATGCAGTTATTCTTATATGCTGAAAATGAAGTCATGATGGTCACTAAGAATTGAAGTTCAAGTTTTGCTTTTAGCACTCAGTTGTCTGTTTAAATAACCCAAGGTCATGTTGAACCAAGGTCTTGCTGGTCTCGGGTCATGTTAAAAGTAGGTTGCGTTGACCCAAAATTATGCTTACTCAAGGTGTTCATCCAACACCATTCTGAATTAAGACTGACTCCAGGTCACATGGGCCTGAGGTCATGTTGCAATGTTCAAGTTCCCTTGATGCCAGATTTTTCTTCATTTTATTTGGATACCAATGGGACTGACTGTGATATTAATCAAGAGGTCTGGAGGAATAAAAGAAGGAACTGTGGAGGAGAAATAAACAGTAAAACAGAGAAAAAGGCGAGAGAATATTTTGACTCGGTGTTTCAGAGAGTTATAGCAAAATCCAGAGATGTTGACTACCTTGACCACAGGAGGCAGAACAACAGAACATGAGCATCCATTCCAACTTTTCCCAGGGGGCCCAAACTACAAATTCCAAAACTCCTTCAAGAATTAATCCTTAGAAGGCCTCATCGACGGGGTGGAAAAAAGAATCCATCTCGCCTCCCCCACCCACCCCTCTCCACCAGTACTAGTATGAAGATCATCGCCCAAGCATGAAATATTTGTCAAGGAAATGTGAATAAAGGCCTTGTTGATGATCTGAAGAGGACATGGAGACTGTCTAGGAAAGAGAAGTATAGATAGTAGAGCAGAATGAAACTAAGAAGAGATCTAGAGTAGAAGGAGAAGCTCAATACGAAACTCAAGACATGTTTGCCCTTATGAAGCCAGGAGGAAATAATGTGCAAGACTGACTGTCGTGGACAATGTTATTTGTTATGGTCAGTAATGAGAAAAAAAAAATAGTGCAATGATTACCTTTATAAGTAAAAAAAAATGTTACATCGGTCTGACTTTGGTTCGCCCCTAATAAAAGATTTGTTCTTAGTAACATAAAAGTTGTCTATTTTTATTTCCTTGCCTCCTTGTAGTTGTTACATCCTTTTGGGCTGACGAAGACTTGATACTTGGGTAGGGGCTATTGACAAGTTGGTTAGATAGTTATTTATGAAAGCATTTGATACCATTGGGAAAATATAGTCCGTTTTGATATTACTTTAAGAATGTTCTTAGTCTTACTGGAGGCGTTTGTGCGGTCCTTTCATTCTTGCGTCCCATTTAAGGGTATGTTGTTTGTTGTGGTCCAGGTACCCCGTTCAGGGGTGCTATTAAAGATCGGCAATTTTCCACAAGGCCCAGCATTGATTGATATTAAGATAGTTTTGTTCGTAAGTGCTTTTTCCTTTTTTTATTCATTTACTTCGTCTTGTGTTTTTCCCGCTTATCAAGAGGATTTTGCGGGGGAACTGAGCAGCTGGAATTACAGCACCTTAAGACTAGATCAGTAAATTTCGTTATTTAGCTCTAACGTAAATTTACAGTACTACCCATGGTGTAATGTAGGAGAAAGTCCCTGTCACCTAAATAGCCTATCGTGTCTCTGTTATGCATCCATGAAGTGTAGCTCCTCTTCAAAGTCGGTGACCGAGTCTAATTCAACCATTCAATATTTAAACGCTCAGCTTAAGCTTCGTTTGGAGGCAGGCTGCGCACTCATTGTCGCTTATGGCCATTCTTCCCAAGAGGAATGCCTACGTACTTTTCAGGTCAAGCCGTGTGTCTACTCTCGTTCTTTACGTTCATTTCTGTAGCCTGGGCTCGAGAAATACGTAAGGCTGTCTGTACTGCCTACCCTACATCAAAATATTCTTTAAAAACTAAAATTCACCCATTCAGAAGATAACACCTTCCTAATCCAACGTTGTAACTGTCATCCTTGGAAACTTTTGTAGAAAAGTGATATTTATTTATACACAATATACGAGTATAGTACATATAAACGTGTAGCTATATAAGCTCATAAAGTTAATGGTTTCCGCGGAAAACAAAGCCACTTACTGCCACAGTTAAATTCATTCTGTTAAGGCCAGCGTAGAATAGAGGGGAATATTAGGGCATATAAAAGATCCAGAGAAAAATATAATTGTGGAGCAATTAAAAATTAAAAGTTCGTATAAAAAGGGGCTATAGTAGCATTACATGTCACGATATAAGTGATAAGCTTTAAGAAAGATTTCCATATATATAATATATATATATATATATATATATATATATATATATTATATATTATATGAAAGCTGTTTCCGCGATGGCCAGGTCCCTATTGATGGTTCATTAAAAGGCGCGCAAGCTCCTGGTGGTGAGAATAGGAACTAAACCTCATACTGTTTGCGCCACGGTGACATATTCCTTGAAATCGTCGGTAGGGCTGAATGGCCATTTAACATCAAAACACTCAGAACACAGCGAGTTTTAGGTACGCGTAATTGTCGTTGGAGAAGTTCCTAAGTAAGCCATGGAAAATCACATAGTTTGCTGTGAGTTAGCGAAAACAGTAAGGAAAATTTTTGGGTAATAGTTGGGTAACTAAGGTCAAGGTGGCCGTATACCAGACGGTCCCTTGCCCTAGGTTTGGAGGCTTAGTGTGGATCTCTGGCTTGTCCTGCCAACGTAACCAAATCCATGGAGTGTACAGACACCGATGTGTCGAATGCAGCGTTGCTGCTAGCCCTACTATGGAAATTCGTTTACCATTATGAGGCTATTTGCCACGGAAACGACGGAAGAGGAGGAAGTTTGAACACGACCACATAAGAGGTATTTTTAAAATGTATATGTTTTTCCGTATTTTTAAACTACCTTGTTTAATCAGGATGAAATTGTGCATCCTAGACTCTTCAGCGACTGATCCTACCGTAAAATTGAGTAGTATCTTTGTATGTGGTGCCTACCAACTAGTACATTAAATTGTCTTTCTTATCCATACGATGATGCAATTACTGATTATGACTAAAAATAAACACCATATAATATTTTCATGCTCATTTGTGACATACTGCAACATAATTTATCACAATTAAATTATTAAAAATGGATTTTCTGACATACCAATGCATCAAAGAGCAAGAGTAATTTTCCACTGAATTGATTTGTGATATTTTATTAACAATAACTAACCATTTTTATTTGATATACATTTAACTGCTATGCGTAAGTTTTGAGGAACAGTAAAATGTCAAGCCTAGTAAGTTTAAAGGTATTCAACTGTAAGCAATTGAATTTGTTAGACCATTACGCAGAACGGGAATAAATGCATCCATTGCTTACGTTATCGATGGGAAAACTAGTAAAGTCAAAGTCAAGGTCTATAGATTGATCAAAGCTAAGATTACGTAGACCTGTTACGTTCTTTGTCCCATTTTCCCTGTTCCCTACGAAGGGACAGTAATCTTTTAGGACAAGGGGTTAATGTATGATCCTGTAAGCGAATGGCACTCAGTATTTGGTAAAAGTATGAAATTGACCAATAGAATCCGTTTCCCATTTTAAGTTGTGAACTACCATGTCAGAAATGCTTAGGCTCAAAATAGTTTTCATGTTGTATTTTATACCGAACTGAATTTTAAAGTTGAAAGAAAAACTATACAAGAGTTGGAAACACGGCATTCGTGCGAATGAGGTCGTCCATATAGTACAGTACAATTAGCTCAATTTTAACTCAAACCTCAAAATGTAGAATGACAAACTGAGACTTTTGGAATATGTAGAGGTGATTTGTGTTATCTTCATCCAAAAAGTCCCAAAAAATCCAGTGACGGGTTTTCGAGTTATGGCCACAAAATGGCGGCCATTTTGGTTTTTTTCAGTTTTTCTCATTTATTGCTCCTAAAGGGTAAAAAAATAAAATTGGTAGATGAAATATATATATATATTATTTTGTATTATATGGTAGTTTTAGAAGC
The DNA here is from genome assembly GCF_015104395.2 of Macrobrachium nipponense. Lineage (NCBI taxonomy): Eukaryota > Metazoa > Arthropoda > Malacostraca > Decapoda > Palaemonidae > Macrobrachium > Macrobrachium nipponense. The sequence goes on from NC_061100.1 coordinate 41,047,034, forward strand.
TATCTGAGTAAATTTCTTCAGTACTAGATATATCAGTGTGAAATTATCGGCCTTTATTTTTTAAAAAAATCTGTTACTCGTAGTTGACAGGAATATTCCTATTCCTGCTATTGGAAAAATAATTGGTGTATCCAAATTTTTACCAAAGTAAACAATCTGCATAATCTTCTTGTCTTTCAAATGACACCAAAATGACACTTCTAGGACGCAGTATTGCGGGGGTATCTTCGTTTGAATACATGTGCTTCAATTGGTGCCATTAGCAATTACCTAGTTCCTGCCATACAATCGTCAACATTTTGCTGTTGAAGACATTCATAGATCACATTTTTATGACATTATAATTAGTTGAGGATAAATTCTAGGTCACATAACCACAATTACCATAAAAATTATGTAGTGAACTGAGCATATAACCGGTAACTACTTGCAATATAATACAATGTGGAAAAAATTATCAAAATTAGTTTTCAACTATACAGCTGTACAGACAAAAAATAACTTCAACTTGATGAAAATCCATTTTTACGCACAAGGGATTATGCATTAATTACGCTAAAACAAAAATATGAATAATTCTTTATTATTTAGCGTAAATTATTTCCTTTTCTTTTTCTGTAAGGGTTGAGAATAGTCTTCATTTTCAGTTTTGCTATGTTCTTCTACATATCCAGCTATATCCCCTTCTTTATCTTCATCAAATGAACATTGATTATTGCACTCATGCCCAGCACAATACCGAGTTCGATTCTCGGCTCGGCCAACGCGGAACCAGAGGAATTTATTTCTGGTGATAGAAATTCCTTTCTCGATATAATGTGGTTTCGGATCCCACAATAAGCTGTAGGTCCCGTTGCTAGGTAATCAATTGATTCCTAGTCACGTAAAAATATCTAATCCTTCTGGCCAGCCCTAGGAGAGCTGTTATTCAGCTCAGTGGTCTGGTAGAACTAAGATATACTTACTTTTTTTTTTACTTCTCCTGCACTCGCAGTTCAGTTCACAACCTTTTCTACAATTACAAGTTATAAAATGAGGTAGGGAATGTGGTACGGGCTCTTTAAGCGATGTTACTGGTCTTAGTCGGTCATTTTCTAACTTCCAACCCCAGTCAGTGGGGTCTAGAGTAATCCATTGCCACTGTTGTACTTAATGGGAGGTACGATAAGAATGTTGGCGTGCTGCTGCTGATGTTGGAAGAAGTGTAGCTAGATCAAATTTGGCATGTACAGGCTGTTTAGCTATCGTCCTTAAGTAATAAAAGTACCTTTGTTTATCAAGACTACCTTCTGGCTTTCCTCCATACAGGACAAGAAGAAATGCTTCTCCAGCAGCAGCTATATCATCTGCAGAGGCCTGGGGGTCATTAAAAATTTGCATCTTGTGACTTAGTACAGGATCCTCCTGTAATCTTTTATAAGGAATCCTTTTACCCTTGCGATACAGAGCAGAGGTTGTATCGCAACCTGTTATTGCATGCAGGAAGAGCAAGCTGTCAGTCATGTCCCCCGTTTTGCTCTGAATTCTTTCACTGCTGAATATTTTATCAGGATGTGCTTTGTTTGCTGGGATCATCATTTTGATATCAGTCTGAGGTTTGGCAAGTGCAAGTAAGAGGACAAGAAGATCAGTGTCCTCCCCCACAATAACTGATTCTTGTCCTGAATCTCGTAAATGAGTTGCTGTTGTTACTATCAATCTGTCAGCATCTGCCTCAGCCTGATGGACCTTACATCCAGCAGCTTCCAGATGGGTAGATAGGAGTTTGATCAATCCTATGTTTTTAATATTTCCTAAGAACTCCTGCTGAGTCACCGGGACTTGTATATGGCTTTCTACAGCCTATAACTCTAGATGATTGTGTCCTTCCTCGACGAAAGTGTTCTTCATCTTTTGTACTGTGAGTGTCATAGCCATCAAATACTGTGTGAGCGTTCTTGTACTTCTGTTTAATGAACGATGTATACTGAGAACATATCTGACTGAGTGTAGCAGGACGTTGCCACACAACATGATGAAGAAGGTACCCACCATCTAAAATATACACTGGTCCAGCAGGAGGAACATTTTCACAGGGTGCCAATGCTTCAATGACTGGTACAAGAGCAGATTTTTTTGCTTTTCTCATAGAAAAATCACCAAAGAGGGAAGGTGGTTGAGGTGCAAGTTCATATCCCAGATATGATGCAAGGTCAGAATCACTTCTAGCAACGCATATAATTCGATGGAATAACTGGTTTGCATTGACAGTTATCTGTGTATCATTAATCATTAATCTCTCATCCCTGGGAATGGGCGTGTTTTCATGAACTTGATCTGCCGGTGTCACACACTTGATTCCTCCCATTGAGTGGAATGTATTATGACCATCTAAAGTTGCAACATCATAGTCAGCATTATCATATACAAATTGGATATATGACCGTGGATCTACTGCAGTTGATGGGTTCATTACAGCAATGCTTCTCTATATGGGGCACAGAATCCTAGGTTAGAAACGATGTCAATCAGTACTTTCTGTGTAGATGAACACCCAGACCAGTTTGTATGGGCGAGACAAATGATCTAGGACGAACAGATAGCATGATAGCATGCTGTATACTGATTGACTTTCTTTGTATTTGATTATCATTTTTTTCAGTTTCAAGATTCCATCAATTAACATACGAAGATAATCTGGAACAAGCTCACAATTCCCAGAAATGACTTGCTCTGCTGAAGGGAATACCTCACAATTGTAAGCTTTTGAACGAATGTCCTTTCGAATTATCAGAGCAGCAGTTTCTATCAGTCTTCTAGCATCTTCAGCAGGAACACTTTTTCGTGCATCATACCATTCATCCGTTAAAATATCTTTCATACATTCAGTGAAACACACCACTCCACTCTTACCTATCTTATCAACTATTGTTATTTGATTTCCATAATGGTTCTTGAGCTTCTTCTTCAAGTATTGATTACCGTAATTAATACCAGCGTTTTCATAGGTACTTATAATTGACGTTAATTCATCAATAGAATACTGGCATTCATCATTTTCCTCCAAATACTCGCACAGTTTGATAAATGCTATTGACTTTTCCTTATCCATTTTTCGTCCCTGTAGTGTAGCTATTCCTGGCTTTGCACTGCCTGGCCTCAAGAAGTATTTGTAGCATGTACGATGGTACCGTCCCTCAGCTGCGACAAGGTCAATGACATTGGACACTCGGAGAAGAACCTCTCTCCCCCAGTTATCATTTCGTTTTTCAGCATTAGTGCGAATGTTGTTTACAATTTCTAGTGTTTCCACGACACTAAACTCATAAGAAGTTGTCTTCCTAAATTTTCTCACATCCACAGCAATTTTCTTCTCGCAAAATATACACAGGGATTTAAAATCGAACTCTTGCCTGATTTCATGGGTCGTGTGAACTTTTCTAGGTGCGGACTCTAAGCGACGTGTGTAGTCTTTTCTACATTTCACATGGGCAACTACGGAGCTCTTGTTTTTCAGTAATTCTTTTACATTGTCCTCTTTTGAAGTACTACTCTCTATTATTTTATCCAAACCTCTAATGACGCGCACATTTTCACCAAAACAGTTATTGCCAGTGGGCTCGCACAATATGCAAAATTTCGATTTGTCTTCCATTTCTGTGCCTTTTCAATGGCTGAATTCGCTGTGTTTCATTCTACCTGAAAAAAAAAGAGAAACATTAATGATCATACAGTATTAAACATTTTATAGTATGTATATGTATTATATATTATACTGATTTGTCACATACACGGAAAAAAGTACGCCTGCAGATGTAAGTATATACATAATATATATATATATATATATATATATATATATATATATATATATATATATATATATATATATATTCAAACAAAGATACCACGGCAGTGGCATGTCATAGAAATGTCCTTTTGGTGTCATTTAAAACACAAGAAAATTCTGCAGATGATTTATTTAGATAATAATTTTGATATGCCAATTATTTTTCCAATAGCAGGAACGGGAATATTCCTGTCAACTGCTAGTAACGGAAATTTTTAAAAATAAAGGCACGTAATTTCACACTGATGCTGTTAGTAGTACTCAAGAAATGTATGTAAATAGCTTCTAAAAGTATCATATAATAAGAACCTGAAGTGTATTTCATTTACAAATTCAATATTTTACCCTTTAGGAGCAATAAATGAGAAAAACTGAAAATTCCAAAATGGCCGCCATTTTGTGGCCTTAACTCAAAAACCCGTCACTGGATTTCTTGGGACTTTTTGGGTGAAGATTACACAATTCACCTCTACATATTCCCAAAGTTTCAGTTTGTCATTCTAAATTTTGAGGTT
>NC_061100.1:41056377-41121377 GCF_015104395.2 Macrobrachium nipponense
CAATAATAGGCTTCCATTAGGTCATGGAGATATGATGTGGAGCAACATTTGCTGCAACGACCGGAAATTAAGATATTCTTGCCAGAGAAACCGATTCGCGCGCTCCACTTCAAAACAATATTCGCAAATCCAGGATAAACTGTAAGCCCTGTGTTTTTATTCGGAGCGATTGCATTTCTGTGGGAGAGGAGCGAGAGGTGTTGGGGGGGAGGTCTGGGGAAGGGAGGGGGGGGTTTAGGGGTGGAAGGGGACGGGCTGAATTTAATGGAAAAAAAAAATTATTTCGTGAGTCTGCCTACTAGGCTAACACTAAGAGCGTCTATACGTATGAATGTTTTAATCTGCTTTTCTTCTCAGACGACAGTTCACTCTTTCTTAATCAAGCGCATCCTCTGTAAAACTACAGATATAGATTAGATTAGGACGGTGGAGTTCAAACAGAGCCGGGAATCAGGTAAGGCCATGAAACCCAAATATTCGGTACATCATATTCGAGCTGACAGTGTTGTTAAAAGCCATGCTAGAAATGGAAGCCTCAAAGCTTTTTTTTATTATTATTATTATTATTCATTCCAGTTTGTTTTCTTTATCTAGCCGTGTTACAGTATTTTTCTCGAACATGCTGTCATGCGGAAGTTTTTTTGCAAACGAATAATGTACTGTGATGATATTCATTAATTCTAATAGAATTTAGCTTCACTTTTCATCTCCATTATGGACATTCATTGTTGTGGAAGCTTTCTCGCAGATATGTAGTTTTTAGCTCACAATAGTAGTAATGATAATAGAATATAGTGCTATGTGACATATGCTAAGTGTAAAATATATTCTAATCGTATCGGAACATTGGAGGTTTGCGTGATCGTTTCTTTTCTTCTGTATGAAGAGGTTGTATACATGGCCCACTGTTTAAAAAAAAGATTTTCCTCTGTTATATGTGCTTCCATAAAAAGGAATTAAGGGAGCAGGGAAGTCAAAAAATGGAATGAAAACGATATCTGGTATATACACAAAACACTGATAAACAGATACACGCATAAGACGAAGGACGTTGAGAATTGTTAGAAAATAAGGAACATGGCATGATTTCTGCGTCGGTACTTTAACTCGTACCAACAAGGCTTATTGCCGCAGAGAACACAGAGAGATAAAGTCTACGAATATAGCATACTTGAAGTGAGAACTCAGATCATTAATCGATCCCCGTCTTAGAAGTGGGAAGGACTGATACCAGAGAACTCTGCTTTCTTCAAAGAAAAATTACGCCTGAAATCGATTTCTTGCAAACCGTCCGGCCGCCTACACTCCTAGTGTGCGTGGGAGGGAGAACAGACAGGATATGACATTCTCACCATCCACAACTTTACGTCATTCGCCGACGCTTTGTGCGAACATGGTACTAAATTTTATTTTGTTCAATTCACGCAACTATACTCCATATCATCCCGGCGTATTATCGGAGATGGTATACAATAACCAGACCACGCACATCTCGTACGGTAGAAGTCAATTGGCATCGTCTATTCACTGACATGCTTCGCAGCGTAACCACCGCTATTGCCACAATGCTCCCAGTCCCACACACACTCATGAAGTAAGCCAAAAAGGTCATTAACTTGACGCGCATGATTCCACACAATATGATACTAAAGAATGTTAATAAGCTTGCCGTTCGTTTTCCATTTTTAAAGCCTACACACACCTCCTCTCTCTCTCTCTCTCTCTCTCTCTCTCTCTCTCTCTCTCTCTCTCTCTCTCTCTCTCTATATATATATATATATATATATATATATATATATATATATATATATATATATATATATATATATATATTGAGTTTTCAGCCAAAAATATATGTTGGCTGAAAAACCTGATAGCACCCTCTTATTATATATATATATATATTATATATATATATATATATATATATATATATATATATATATATTATATATATATATATATATATATATATATATATTACATATAAGTAAAGCATTCACATACTTTTAAGAAATGGTTTTGTCCTTCCTGTCTAGTTCTAGAAACTGTTATTCGTTGAACTCGTGCTCTTGACGTCACATTTTTTGCCTCATTAAAACGCCACGCAAGTTAACATTCAGACATTTCGATGACGGAATTTCTACATTACATCAAATGGATTTCCCCTCGGCTCAATTTTTCCTTGATCGCTCCCTCAACAACCGATTTTGTCAAGTTTTGTTATAGTACCTTCTTTCTTCTCCATGCTTGAAAATATTTAATTCGTATAACAAATTAAATATTTCGTATAAGAATGCAGAGTGAAGGTACCGAAACCTTGGTCCGAATTTTGGGAAGTTACGCGAAGTTTTTGCTGTTGGGACTTTCCGTCTTGTCTTGTCGCACAGCGCAAGCGCACTTCTACTCTTGTCATTTTTAGTACCTGTTCGATCAGCGTTTCTCTCTTGACTTTGATAGTGATCAAAAGTATTTTAAGAGCACATGATTAAACTTTCCACATTACCCTTCTACATTCAGACTAACAGGGTGTGATCCGACACCAAGCTTACTTGGGACGTGTGCAAGATTTTCCCCTCGCGTGTTAGTTGTAAACTTTGTATTCCTAACGTTTAAATAAATTTAAACGTGCTAAAATCTATGTCAGATGGAGCAGTTTCACTAACGAAAATTTAAATAAATATGCTGTGTTTTATTATAAATAATTTTTCCGTATTGTGCACATTATTCATTTTTGTACATTTTCATTCTAATAAATAAAACATAAATATCCTATCCCTAAATTCCTGTGTTTTTAACTCGGCGCGAAACGCATTTTTCAGACATTTTTAGGCTCTTCCATAGACCTCTCCTACCCAACTTCGCCAACAGTAACAAAGTAGCTTGTAGGCTTGCTCCATGAGTAAGCGAAAATTAGCGGAATGCCGCCGTTGGTCATGAAGTTAATAAGCAGTCACGTGAACGAGGTCTTGGAAACTCCTCGAATGGGAACGCTGCGTCTGCCACTGAATATTCTTTGTTAACTTCATTTTTTCTTGCGTAATGGATATATTATTTCGTTCTTTTTGTTAGGCTTATCGTGATATCAACATTTACGAAATCATTTTTATTTGGTATATTTGTTTTATAACTTTTGTAATGCATAGATATCTTCATTTTATTGTTATTGTTGATACAAGTCTGGTTTCATATTCTCACAGTGATTGGGCTCGAGTCTAGCGAACTGTTCGCAAGAGCAAACTCTTATTAATATGTATCTTATTAATATAAGCGAATACCACAGGAAAATGACAGGCAGAAGGTCAGTAACAAGCGCTTTCTCGTGTTTATTCACGCATCGTCGAGGCACAAATGAGATACAGTTGGAAATAAGGTTACAAGGTAAACAAAAAGATTAAGAATACCAGATGGTTAATTGTCAATAGGGTAAAATATGTTATGGACAAACTGGAAAATCACTTTCGTAACGGACCAAACAACACCAATATTCTGTGAGAATTGGCTAAATATTGAATGCATTATTTGTACATATGAGAGATTTAGATCATCCTGTTAACTGGCATGAAGCAAGATCCTTAGTCCCATGTATTGATTTATTGATTATGTCTATTAAGTCTAGGTTATTGACGCCGAAATAAATTTAAATAGAAAAAAAATTGAATTTAAAATAAATTTCATATAAACATATCTAAAAATATATGTATATAAATATATTTGTTCAAATATATAAATTCTTACATAGACAATCTATGGTATAATCTAAATTTTGTTGAAGAGGCCCGCCTTCCACTTAAAGATATATAACTGCTCTATATTACAAACCTTTCCAAGCATTGTGGGTAGAATAAAATTACCTACTCTGTCACGACCCCAAGACAGGAACCTATGTCTCAAATTCCTAAATCTGGGACATTTAATCAGGAAATGTTTCACAGTCGAGGGCACAGTACAGTTCTCGCAAAACGGAGGATTTTCACGAGACATCAAGAACCCATGAGTGAGTCTCGTATGTCCAATCCTCAATCTGCACCACATCGTTTCCTGCTTCCTTGGTATATAAGTATATGACCAAGGAGACACCGATGACGTGATACTGCGCATTTTTTGATTGGTTGAAATATCCTCCCGCTGGTACTGCCAACATTTTTTAATTCTCTGTCCTACTAGTCGGCATCTTGTGGGTTCTCGGGAGCTGACTGCAGACTTTGCAAGTTGGTCAGCTTTCTCATTCCCAGCCACACTAACATGGGAAAGCACCCAACAGAACTTTACTTCTTTCTCTTTTCTTTTCAGTAAAAGCAGCCATTCCAATATATCTAAAATCATAGGGTTTAAAAAGTTAAAAGATTCCAGTGACTGAAGAACACTTCTTGAGTCACAATATATAAATTATTTTCATTCCGAAGTAAAACTTCCTTTAAAGCCTTTAAAATTGCATATAATTCTGCTGTAAAACTCGGTGCAACAGATGATAGATAACCTCCCGCTTTTCTATATTAGAGAAGGTTACACCAAAGCCGACGAGGAATATAATTGAATCTTATTTCATCAAGTCAAAGAATGGAAGTGTTCTATATTCAAGTCTTGGTTTGATTAAACTCGATATTAACACAATAAAAAAAAACTGTTGATAAATATAAGCAACAAAATTAATATAATAAGTTTTATACGTGTTTTTCGATTTTGTATGGCTAAGCTTCGGTATCTCATGGTTAAAATCTATGGTTTTAGTTTGTGACGACGTGATCCCGGATTCTCCTGGATTTTCTCCCTGATTTTTAACCCTTTTGACAATTAACCAAATGGTATTTTTTATCTTCTTGTTTACCTTGTCACCTTTCCAACTGTATCCCGACGATGCCTGAATAAACACGAGAAAGCGCTTGGTACTGACTGACTTTCTGACTGTCAGTTTCCTGTGGTATTCGTCACGTGCATCTACTGTGATTTGTGAAGAGTATATCTTAATCTTCATTGACAGCGCTATCTCTTATTAAGGAGTTGCATTGATACATCTTCCCTAATCCTATCGGAAGCATCTTCCTCCAAGAAACCCTTCTCCATGTCCTCCTTCACTCTATCATTCCACACACACACACACACTCTATATATATATATATAGATATATATATATATATATATATATATAATATATATATATATATAGATTTATATAGAGATAAGATTATTAGTGATAGAGAGAGTAGAGAGAGAGAGAGAGAGAGAGAGAGAAACGAGAGAGAGAGAAGAGAGAGAGAGAGAGAGAGAACATGGATGACTAACTTCGTATGATGAGATTGGTGAAGACCATGCTAGTTGTGCAAAGAAACTAATGGTGTAGATGTTATTCCATTTATACAAGAACCTATGTAGGTAATGACGTGAGCGTAAGAAAGAACCTTCGAATAAAAGTCGAGTCTCCTCGGACTAGGGAAAAACACTACTGGAAGAGGTTTTGAGCCCATGGGGAAGTCATTCCCCCTCCCCTCGTACGAGCTCCTTGCTCCGACAAAGGAGGAAGGTTATATAGGCGTATGGATACCATATCTCTCTCACTTTGTTATCGATATTCATATTTTCTGATTTACTGGTTCTTTTACAATATAATTTTTCGCCTTGATGTTATAAGAGATCCAGGGTGGATTCTCTCTCTGGTATTCAAATCTACCATAGAATATACACACCACCGTCATATTGACGTATGAATACACTTTATCTTTGACACTTTTTAACACGCATCTGACTATCCATCTACTTCATATATATATATATATATATATATATATATATATATTATATATATATATATATATATATATATAGTCAAATAACTGCACATCATCGTATGTCATAGCTACCTAATGTAGAGGGGTGCTGTCTGTCGTTGAAAGCTTGTAGTAGTATAGGTATACGTACGATGTACGATAAGGATATCAAAGACTGAACTCTTAAAATATCCCGTTTGCGATGAAGCTAACACGAATTATATATATATATATATATATATATAATATATATATGTGTGTGTGTGTGTGTGTGTGTGTGTGTGTGTGTGTGTGTGTGTGTGTGTGTGTTGTGTACGATAAAAATTCACACACACACACATTATATATATATATATATATATATATATATATATATATATATACTATATTATTATATACATAATATGAAAGAGTGAGTGATATTTCGTACAAATTGTTTTTCCACTCTTGTCGCTCTTAATCTTCTAGTTTTTCCTCTAATCGATTTGGTTGATCTACATGAAACCTCAGAGAAAGTCACATTTGAATGCAACCAAATTCTATAGCTAAATGGTCAGCAACATTTGGCGTCGGGAAAATGCAAAATATGAAATAAATACACCATTAAGCTATCGTGATTTCATTTAGGGATGTCTTGTGTAAACATTGATTGATTATTGCAGACTAGCACATACAGCGAACCTATGTGTAAGTGACTGACAACAATTAACTGTTTATGATGTAATGTGTAAGTTAATTAACAATTGTGATTCAGATATATCGACAAAGGTAAACATACAAATATTGTTGAAAAAATAGGAAAAAATCGTACGTCTGTTTCATAGCAGAGTCATGTCACTCGTTTAAAGGTAATATTTGTGGTAAATTTGGTACGTATTGCGTAAAATATTTTTGTCATTAAATAATACAATACATAAGTAATGAAAATTTCCAAAACTCAGGAATGTATGTCTAAATATGACAGAATAAAGGTGAAACAGACGTGCATGCGCGTGCGCTGTTGTGTACATGGCACCGTGGATGTGAGCCCCGTGTGTTCGAATATCCAAGATGGCCGACCAAAAGAAACAATTATCCCTGTCTCTTTAGTGTTTTTCTGCTTAATATATAGAGTTCTAGCATGTGTTAGGCATTTTTCTCTAGGCCACGCATTCCTTTTAGGGTCAGTCGTCGTTTCGTACCAGTTGTTCACCCGAGGGAAATCCAGAGCTATTGAAAAGAGGCAGTGTTATGGTGATGTGGACGATGTAGTGTTGTGTTTACATTCGGCCAACGGTGTGAAATTGCAGTTTGAATTCCCTTTTGGTCCTTATGAAAGTCGTCCAGTGAACGTTGTGACAGCAGTGACAGTGACACGTTGGATTTATCTACTTTCCTCGTTTCTGCAACGACGCCGCCGCGGGGCTCTATACGGTAAGGAATTCCCTCGCGAAAAGTGTCGTTCTAGCGAAGGGTCGAAAAGAAGGCGTTGCTAAGCCAGCTCCTGCAACGCTCCCCCGCTCTCTTCTCGCGGGCTCTGCCTGACCTTTTCTCCAAAGGCTTCTCGTGCAATGGCCCAAGACATGTCTTGGGCAGTGTTACTGGCCCATAATCTTGGTTACGAGCCAGGTCAGATCTGAGCTTTGACCCGTGGACTACCTACCTAGCTCCTACCTACTTCTACCCTTTGGGGTTTCGTTGAGGCGGTGGGTTTTAGCTAGTGACCCCTGACCTGACCTCATCGTAGGCGAGACGACGCTAGTCTATCGTAGGGTAGCTATCATTTCTCGTTTTAATGAGTGTAAAAAGTCAAATAAACAGAGTCCTCCTGGATCAGGCTCTGGCCGGGGCCAGGCAAATGCTTGTTAAGTGACATGCAGTCCATTTGTCGTAAATAGCCTCTCATTTGGTCCAGGAGTTGGTCAGCCATATTATATTTTTCAGTTGAACTTGATACTCTACATTCACCTTGGTCAGTACCAAAGTTTTTAAGAGGCAAGAAAATCATAGGAAATGTTTAGGCAAACAATGGTTAGGTAGGCCAAAGCGAGCATATGCCAACGTGTTCTTGATTACCGTTGTTGGGTAAATGTCAAAGAGACAGCTGCAGGAAGACACTCTTCATTACTAAATACATTTTTTTAACAGACGAGTATAGAAAAGGCTGTTTGTAGCTTATAATGAACTACTTATGAGATAATTAAAGGATTGGTATTTTTACAGAAGCTGTCCGCACGGACTGCAAGGAACGTAACCGCGGATATGACATCCACTAGGGATTGGGGCGTCCAATGTATTTTGCCATGTTTAGTACTGGCCCCTGGGGGTTAATCAGAGTCGTCCGAATAAATATTACTTAAAATTCTTGTTCATTAGGTAAAACTGCATAGAAAAACCGCAACTGAGATAGTCTAGGTCGCCGCGGATAAGTACCCTAGATCTGCCAAAGGAATATTTTAAATAAAGAGAAATTTACTCTTCTGTTTAGATAGAAGTTCACTCTCGACGCGGTTCGGAAGTTACGTGGAGCCGTTGGTCCCATTGCCGAATAACCACTGGTTCCTCGCAACGTTAAAACACATACCAACAAACTAAACTCTTCTGTTTTGATCTTGACTTCCATCCCCAAGGCCCTCGTGGTTCTAAATACTGTGACACCTTGCAGAGCTTTCGCCATGTTTAGTTCTAGCCTCTCGGCGATGAAAGTAAAAACAGACAGACAAGTTTCTTTTAGCCCAGTACAATTCTCAAATTATCGCACCTCTACTACTACCACATCCTATACTCTAGACCAAGTGTTTGTGTTCCCGGGGTGTTTCCCTTTACCATTCGTTTGTATTAGTACTATAATGCGATTCATAAAACATACTATCAGTGAACACTGCAGTTCTGATTATAGATATGTCATCACATTGTTAATGCGTCATTTGTATTGAGTGAAAGTAGCCTTACATTTTGCCCACAGTACCTCGTCGTGGATGTGTGAGTTAAACAACTGTTATATAAAAGATTCATATGGAAACAAACATTATTGGTGACAAGAATCTTCTATGCACACTTAGCAAACAAATGTATTGGGGCTAAATGTGAAACGTATTTGACATGACAAATACGGTCATTGAAGAAGTAAAAGATAATGGGAAAATCCATTTGTAAGTGTAATTTTAGCATCCAAACCCGAAATGCTTCTTTTTGTCGTTAGTATGCATGCTCAGAGGCAATATTACGATGGGAATAAGAATAGCCTAATGTATTTTGCATACAAGAGAAGTTATTCACCTGTCCACTTATAGCCTAATGATAAAAACCATAATGTATTTGTAGATAACAGGTAGTAGTTACACATCTGCGTTGGTGTGAAAGTTCTCGGCTTTGTTGCTAAGCTGATTTTGTAGATGATAGATAGTTACACATCTGCAATGGTGTGTGTGTGTGTGTGCATTTGTTTTTTTTATACAGTTGAAAATTTCATGAAAGCAGTATAAAACAATTTTTGGTAAAATTACAGTTTCGGCCAAATTCGTATTTCCGATATAAAAATGTATTTTCCCAAACATAAATACTGTGTTTTAAATTAATTTGACCTTTATTTCTGCTGCAAATAATCAGATTTAGAGATACAGACCCCCCTCCCCTTAACTACAATAATGGGATTCCAAAGGGAGAAATAGAGTTTTTTGGCTGGGGGAATACAGAAAACTGGTAAAATAAGAAACGTCTAACCTAAACACACCCACCTAACCTAACCTAGGGGTTGGGCCCTCCTTACTTAGCAAAATCGAAGTACGATCAGGCATTTTTACCCATAATACATTGACAAAAAACAAAATACCATTGGGAGAAAAACTAACATGGCAGCATAAACACATCCTTGGGATAACAATAAGGAACAATATTCATCGGCAAATATCTCCGAAACCCTTAATTTGCAGAAGATTCAAGTAAGTTTTTTGTATGAATCATCTCAAAAATATATAAGTAAAAAAATAATAGATATTCTAATTTGACTGAAACTAATAATATCCAACTGTCAGTGTGGCACAGCATAGGGGAAGAGAACCATACCAAGAATTAAGTAGGCTAAACACTGGTCTTACCATAAGATCTTAGAAATAAGTGCTAATGCTTTTAATGACATTTCACTTTTAATTTAGACTATATTAACCCTTAATGGACAGATTGCTCCTTGGGACTACGTAGTAATAACAGGTTAGGGGTGGTGGACAGATTGATCCTGTAGATAAACAATATTAAGAGCCATCAATTTTGAAAGAATTGGCAGGCAAGAGGTGCCAATACTTCTTTTTGTAAATTTGTTCATAAATTTACCAAAGGGTTGCTGTTAGTTTTTGTTCTTGCCTTTTACAATAGTATGTCAGTTGTAAGTGAAATTTTGCAAAGAAAAGTGTACAGAAATATTAGAAAAAACATGTACAAATAAAAAGCTTCTGAATCTTCGTTATCGGTAAATTTACGAAAATATTTTTCAACACATATGCTAAGAATATTTTACTGGATTTATTTCTTATCTGTTTTGATATTGTGTGAGGAGCAATTATAAGTTTACAAAATAAAATGAAATTATTTATTAAAAAAAAGCATATGTTGGTAAAATTTAAGATTGTCTTGTAAAAAAGGTCCCACAAAGGGTTGTAAACAGTCATTTTCAACATCTTATGGAAGGTAGGGAAATTTTTTTAGAATCTATCTTTCGCCATATGCAATTGCATATCTTTCTCTTTCCATTGATGTATTTTTTTTCATAAATTTGGCAACCTCAAAGTTTTGCCAGCATGTGGGTGCTGCATATCGATTTATTACCCCAGCTCCTTAGGGTTAACACTTGCTTTAAGCAAGGTTGGTTACATTCCATCAAATAAACAGTTCTGCTAAATGAATGTGCTTGGCATTTTCATAAAAATGGTTAGTTATCTTGAAGCATTGTCGGCAGTATTTACTCTTCTATTACAGGATGTTAAACTCTGTTCTATTACAGGATGTTAAACGCTTAAATATCAACAGTATCCACACAAATGTAATACAGTATAGAAGAATATTGGTGATTTCAAGATACAATATCTAGTGCTACAAACTTCAAGGGCAGTGCCGCAAATCATAAGACTTAGATTTATAAGATTTTGATTGACATTAAGTTTTTACAGTTTGTCTAGATACATATTTTGTAATATAAAGATATTCTATAATAGGTGTATAGACAATATAGTTAGGTTAGTTCATGACCCTGTCAACCACCTGGTCACTTGTAAAGAGGTAAATTTTATGATAAGGTCACAAGTATTTTATATTTGATCATTACAAGAATATCAGAATCAGATTCTGTTTTGGATGGATTTCGATGACACTTTTTTAGCATGTAACATACTATAGATTGAAATTAATCATAAAGCAAGGAAAAGTGTTTTAGTAAAAAAAAAAAAATTCAAATGTAGATTACAGGGAGTTAGGGGCGTGCCAATCTTTGAATTTGAAGGAATTATCAAAATTGAGTTATTGACCACTTTTGATGGTTTTATTTTTAAATAACATATCCTGAAGTGTTTTTGCTCAAAAGAATAATGTATTTAAATGGGTTTATTGACAATTTTGTTCATTGTTTTATCGGCCCATGACCATCAAATCTTATGAAACTTGTACAAAGTTTTCTAATCATGTATAGTTTGAAGTAATTGATATATTACTGTACTGTCATTACCGACTAAAATATCTGTTTATCTCGGCGCTCGTCAAAGTGGCACCACACACGCACTGTGCCAAACACTTTACTTCTAATGTTTTGTAATTCTTGACTTATTTTTACTGTTTTGTATTTTGTGACTTATTTCTACAATAAAATAATCACTTTAGGTAAATCATTATGCTATATATAGGCTGTACAGATATACAGACATATGCAAATGAGTAAGTCTTCCTCATGACCATTCATTTATACAGAATTTGATATAGTGAAGTCATTATGTCATTTTGTTTAAATTATGTATTTATTTCTTCAGGATATCTTTACAGGGTCTATTCATGAGTGAAAATGTATAACGTATATATAAGTACTATATGGCAATATTCCCATATGGAAAGTCACATAAAGCCAAAGTGTACTTCGTGCGTCATGTCATACCCGGTTTTGAGCATATTTCTTAGTACAACTTTTTCTGTCATAATAGAAGTGAAGAAGAGATGTATTATTAGAGAAATTTTTAAAACGAAAGAAATCTGATGAAAAGGCAAAATATCCATACCTATGTTATGAGTGTCAGTCTCCCAAGAGGAAACCATATATGAAGAAATATTTTCACGGCCAAAATCAGCTTTCTATATATCAAAGTATTGTAGTTGTTACATTTTTTTTTTTCCTCAAAACTTATTTTAAAAAATAAAATGAACATACTTCAAAGGAGATTGTTCACAGCATGTAGTACATATAAATTAATATATCTTATGTGTATATAATTCTGGTGATAGAAGTTCACTCTCGACATGGTTCGGAAGTCACATAAAGCTGTTGGTCCCGTTGCTGAATAACCACTGGTTCCATGCAATGTAAAAACACCATACAAACAAACAAACAGGCAATCTCTTAATCCTTAAGTGGATGGGCATCATCTTATGAGTATCTATACAACAGTTTTGAGTGATGGATGGGCTAACTCATATGAGTTAAGTATTAATATTACACTCCATACTATTTGGATGAATTTAGCAGGAAAGATGTTCATATCACTTAAATGACCTTAAATGGCTAATGGCAACTGTAGTAGCTCAACACAGGACAGAGGGCGATCAGTATGCCTTGAGACTTGATTGGGCGAAATCAATTGCCCCTCGCTATCCCATGATGTTTGCAGCAAAAAGTGACGGTAATTAGCTACATATATCAGCTTTCAAAGTACTCAAATATTTTTTTAGACAAAATTATCCTAGTGTAAAGCAAAAGTATTGGTTCTTGTTGGGAAATTCCTGTGCAGAATTTAAACATTTTCAAAATTTGGGATTGAAATTTTACAGATTCTTTCAGCTTGATGAGTTCATTGTCGTATCTGGTACTGATGGTGACTATTATACGTATTACCTCATGCTAATTGTATGTAGTAGACAATATGGAGTTGTTCGTTTGTGTTAATGGCAAAGTATATTACTTGAAGAGAGAGAGAAAGAAAGAGAGTGTGTAACTTTTCAGTACTTATTGTAAATGGAGGCTATAATTAGTCTTTACTGATGCTTGAATAGTCTTGACTTCTTTTTGTTCTTTAATTCATTTGCGTGACACCTTCTTGTCAACATTTTCAGATACAGAACTTGCCTTTTATATCTTGATGGTGATGTCATGATCAATTGAGAAATGTTGCCATGCACATATAGTATAAGTAGTTTCTACATTATTAAACTTAACATTCTTACCTGCATAGCTTTTATACAGTATATTTTGAAAACCTTACTCTTCTGCATGGACCTCTAGTTCTCTTCCAATATATTTTTTTAATTATATACTATGTCAGAGCTATTGGAGTAGTGACCAAGGACCAAAGATATATGATATTATATAAATTTTTAAAAAATTGTAAGTATGTACTACTGCTCTCCAGTGGTTGGAAATATTGCCTGTGCTGTTTCAAGTAAAATGTTGATAACACTGCTTACACTCACAAAGAGACTGAAAATAGTTTTTGGGAGGGGTGGGGGGAGGCCTGGAGAAGATTCCAAGGGGGCTGTTGGATGGCTGGGTGCCATGGGAGGAGGTGCAGTAAAGCTGTGTAGAACTTACTCAGGGAAAGGTTTTTGGAAGGTGGGTGGAGTAGGGAAGCAGTTCCCCTGGCTAGGAGGGGGTGGGATTCCAGTGTGGGTTGGGTGGAAAGGGCTAGGCAGAGATCTGACATCTCTGGTTTTCATTTATATTTTATTTCATTTTTTCACAATTATGCTTCCACATTTGATTAACCTGTTAAGCGTCACACACGTAATAATACGTTTACCGCGATCTACTCGGTAGCGCCTTCAACGGGATATTACGTTCAAGACTTTAACTGTGCTTGTCAAGCCGTCAGCCCCGTAATAATACGTTTACTCGTATAGAAAGTGTAGGAACATCATTTGGTAACACTCTCAGCACACGGGAAACTTATTTCCAGCCTGGCAACTCTTTCCTGGTGGTCGCTTATGCTAGAAAACTGCCTGTCCCTGCTGGTTTTCTTTCAATACGCTTCGGGCGTTTATCGAGACAAATTGGATTTGGCGTCTTTCACAATGAATGTCCCAAAGAGGAGGCGTATTTCTTCAGGTGAGATCAATCAAATACTAGATGAGGAGTCTGATATTGATAACCTATTTGATGATGAGAGCTCTAGTTCTGAATCCTCCAGTGATGATACAAACTTTTCTTCTAATAGCGGGAGTGAAGATGACTTTTCTTTGCCGAGTGACTGGACTCCGAGAGAGAGAGAGAGAGAGAGAGAGAGAGAGAGAGAGAGAGAGAGATAGAGAGAGAGAGAGAGAGAGAGAATTTCGAGAATTTCCTACACTTAATTACAGTATGAATAATAAGCATAAAAATCAATATTAACTTTGAAAAACTATCATCAGTGCTATGATCGCTGATTACAAAAAAAGCGTGACGGTACGTTAGCAGCGAGCTCATCCGGGGCGGACGCTTAACAGGTTAAAAGATATGTACAATACTGAACTGTAACCGTGCAAAAAAAAAAAAAGAAGAAAAAGAGAGATAGAGATACAGCCTTTAAAAAAAAATGGAAGAGGTCCGAGGTATCGGCTAACATTTAAGCCTATAACACACACTCCTTCCCGTTTTTTTTGGTTATTATATGCTGTTCTCTTATATTCTTATTGTATTTTCTCATTTTTTATTTTTACAACCCAAAAGATGAATGTGATCATGTGCATACAGTATATATGTATGTATGCACACTCCTTTACTTTGGTTGATGGCATGAGACAAACCATAAATAGCATACTGGGTTGCCAACATTTACAAATTTGGTTTTTCAATATTTTAATTGGAGATGAAATTAAGTGATAGATGCCACAGATTCCTTGCTTTACAATCTTTGATTGTTTTTAACTGGTTTCCAGCTGACACTAGAAGAATGAGCTTATTGATAAGACCTCAGGTTTGTTAGCTATGAAAAATAGAAATTTATATAAAAAAATATTATTTTTCAGTACTATTGTCCTTAGAATGAATGTGCTTTGGACAGTTGTCATTGAGAAATGCCATAGGTACTAAATATGTAAACACAAGGTGTTTTACACAAACAGGTGCCGTATGGTAAAATTAGTAATGCAACAAATAAAATATGCTGTATATACTCTTAAGCCATTTGATCTCATGTATCATGCGACCCGTAGAATTACCCCCTAAACTTGATTTTATTATATATCACGTGTATCATGCAAGTTGCATTTTTGAAATATTATACTGTATTAGGCTATGCTTGTAGAGCGAATTTAATTTTGGTAGATTGTACTAGGTTAGGCATGTGGAGTGAATGACACTTTTGGTTGATTGTATACTAGGCTAGGCTTTCAAACAAACTTATGGCTTATGTAACAATTCATAACCATCTCCTCTAAGTAATAACTATTTATTCTGTTGCACGATCACCACTTACCTAAGAACTGACGTAAACAGCATCGAGTATGATATAAACAAACAAATTGGGATACTGCTGTTTTATGATTCTGAGGGATTTTATTTCATTGTAGTGCCAGTTTAACTTTTTATACCCATTTTACAGTTACTGCTTACAAAAACAAAAAGAAAAATGCCAGCAATAATCCATTTCTTTTAGCAACTAAAAATGATTCTCCTAATTATTTTTATTAGGCCTCAGTCATCTGATTTGAGAATTTAAACATTAGCCTAGCCCACATTAATGCACATGGTGGCTAATCAGTTTTCTTATACGTATGCTGAAGATATAATAAGATAATGATACAGTATAAATAGATTTAGTAAGAAAGATATCGATTTCATTACCATTACCTTTATTTTAAATACAGCCATAATATAACCTTTTTGACTTTAGCTGAGGTACTGTAAGTGGTAACACTCAGCACAATAGGCCAATAGTTCACACATTTGTATTTGTATCTTGACTATGGTAATACTGTATATACCATATTTGATTAAGTTGTTGTACAAAATACGACTTGGTCATTTATATGAGAGAGAGAGAGAGAGAAAAGAAAATAAGAGGTTAACTTTTTTTATTCAAAAGTGTATTTATGCAGTATACGTATTGTTACAGATACCTGGGAAAAATGTAGATAATTGCCTTGGGTATAGTTTTCAGTTTAAAGTTTGATGGTTGTTGTTTATAAGCATATTTATTGTTTACAGTTGTATGTGCTGTTGACAAGGTAAGGTGAGGAAGGGTATGGAGTTGTGTATTAACATCCACCGATTGTGTTTACTTTCCCTTACCTTGATTTTGCCCCTATCCAACAGTGCATTGGCCTTATTAATCTGGATAATCAAGAGATTACTTGTAGTTACTGCATCTTCGATCTTAGTTAATTTACGTGAAATGTTTTACAACAAATATACTCAGAATTTGTTACTGATTTCAGTTCTTAACTGTTTTGATAATCTGTGGGTTGTAATTTTAATGAATTTTTAGCCAGGTTCTTAAGTGTTAATGAAAATAAAGGTACCTTTTGCTCCAAGCTTACTGTTTTTGGATTATTTTAAAACACTCCCAAAAAGAAAAAGATTTCTCTACTGTATTAATGATTTTTTGGTCCTTTTCTTCCTTTATTATGGTAATTTTGCTATGATGTCTAGAAAACCAACAATCTTCTACCATCTTTTTTGTAGACTACATTTTTAGAATCATTAGTATGTTTTCCCAGTGAGTATTAAGATTTAGACTTATTCTCCAAAATGTTCCACTTCTTAGTCTTAGTTAAGCTCCATTTCAACAACAAATATCTTCTTTTTTCACAACTCCTGCCCCTTTGGAATGATTGCCCATTAGTACTAGCCAGCAGAATCAACATACTATGCACTGATGAGGTGACACATCACTGCCCATTAGAAAGATCTTAAATCTCTGCTGCTAGGCTGTAGCATTGCCATTCTGATAATGCTGTTGATGTTGTCACTGCTAAATTTGAGCCCATAAAACCTTCCTTAATTTGACTTTAACATAGCATAGTACGTATTACTTGGGTTGTGTACTTTCTTTTTCCCTTTTTCATGTACCAGTCAGGCCTTTTATTTTGTAACAAGTTTTGCAGATTAACGGCCAAATACTGTGGATTGACATGAATCTGTCATATTGGAATGTGATTAAGTTGCATATGGAAGGCTGTTATCGTAAATAAACCCTTGAGATTCTTAGGGCATCTACTTCCCACCATTGAAAATCTCTGGATGCCATCCACCAGAAATTTTTGGCAAACTCTTTATCTTTTTCTTATTTTCAGTTACACAATGATCTAGGTTGTTTCAGTTTTTGGTAACAATGTGGTTTGCTACAGATGAATTTTGTGACCCCGAAATCTCAAAATCATAAGATTATGTGAGAGAAATATATCAAGTTAGCTTATGTACCCCAGCTCCATTTTACATAATATTCATTTGGCAAACCCTAATCATTGATATACGTATACTACCTGCAGTGTGCCTGCATTGTAGACAGTGTGAAGGTGTATAGGTGCATTATTTCCTTTATTTTCAATGTGGTCATTTTGGTCTCCACCAGTTGTCAGCAGTGCATTCAGTTGCTGCTGGGTCTAGGAATTGTGCATTCCCAGTTATTTCTCAGCTGAATATGTTTCCAGTTAGAAAAGCATAGTATGTTTATTGATTACACTACTTAAATTTGTGTGTGTGAGGAGTTTTTAAATTGTTGAGGTTTTTCCTGTACTAAATCCAGTTCATATTCAATAACTACCTGGTTACCTTTGTTGTAGATAGTGTATTTATTGGCAGTATACGTATTGTTACAGATACCTGGGAAAAATGTAGATTAATTGCCTTGGGTATAGTTTTCAGTTTAAAGTTTGATGGTTGTTGTTTTTAATAAGCATATTTATTGTTTACAGTTGTATGTGCTGTTGACAAGGTAAGGTGAGGAAGGGTATGGAGTTGTGTATTAACATCCACCGATTGTGTTTACTTTCCCTTACCTTGATTTTGCCCCTATCCAACAGTGCATTGGCCTTATTAATCTGGATAATCAAGAGATTACTTGTAGTTACTGCATCTTCGATCTTAGTTAATTTACGTGAAATGTTTTACAACAAATATACTCAGAATTTGTTACTGATTTCAGTTCTTAACTGTTTTGATAATCTGTGGGTTGTAATTTTAATGAATTTTTTAGCCAGGTTCTTAAGTGTTAATGAAAATAAAGGTACCTTTTGCTCCAAGCTTACTGTTTTTGGATTATTTTAAAACACTCCCAAAAAGAAAAAGATTTCTCTACTGTATTAATGATTTTTTGGTCCTTTTCTTCCTTTATTATGGTAATTTTGCTATGATGTCTAGAAAACCAACAATCTTCTACCATCTTTTTTGTAGACTACATTTTTAGAATCATTAGTATGTTTTCCCAGTGAGTATTAAGATTTAGACTTATTCTCCAAAAATGTTCCACTTCTTAGTCTTAGTTAAGCTCCATTTCAACAACAAATATCTTCTTTTTTCACAACTCCCTGCCCCTTTGGAATGATTGCCCATTAGTACTAGGCCAGCAGAATCAACATACTATGCACTGATGAGGTGACACATCACTGCCCATTAGAAAGATCTTAAATCTCTGCTGCTAGGCTGTAGCATTGCCATTCTGATAATGCTGTTGATGTTGTCACTGCTAAATTTGAGCCCATAAACCTTAATTTGACTTTAACATAGCATAGTACGTATTACTGTTTGTGTACTTTCTTTTTCCCTTTTTCATGTACCCAGTCAGCCTTTTATTTTGTAACAAGTTTTGCAGATTAACGGCCATATACTGTGGATTGACATGAATCTGTGCATATTGGAATGTGATTAAGTTGCATATGGAAGGCTGTTATCGTAAACCCTTGAGATTCTTAGGGCATCTACTTCCCACCATTGAAAATCTCTGGATGCCATCCACCAGAAATTTTTGGCAAACTCTTTATCTTTTTCTTATTTTCAGTTACACAATGATCTAGGTTGTTTCAGTTTTTGGTAACAATGTGGTTTGCTACAGATGAATTTTGTGACCCCGAAAATCTCAAAATCATAAGATTATGTGAGAGAAATTTATCAAGTTAGCTTATGTACCCCAGCTCCGTTTTACCATAATATTCATTTGGCAAACCCTAATCATTGATATACGTACATACTACCTGCAGTGTGCCTGCATTGTAGACAGTGTGAAGGTTGTATAGGTGCATTATTTCCTTTATTTTCAATGTGGTCATTTTGGTCTCCACCAGTTGTCAGCAGTGCATTCAGTTGCTGCTGGGTCTAGGAATTGTGCATTCCCAGTTATTTCTCAGCTGAATATGTTTCCAGTTAGAAAAGCATAGTATGTTTATTGATTACACTACTTAAATTTGTGTGTGTGAGGAGTTTTTAAATTGTTGAGGTTTTTCCTGTACTAAATCCAGTTCATATTCAATAACTACCTGGTTACCTTTGTTGTAGATAGGTATGCAGTCGTGTAATTCTGAGTTGTGTAGGTGCCTAATTTGCTTTTAAGGGGGGGGGGGGGGGGTTATCCGTAGTAAGTTTAGTAATCACCTACAGTATACAGTAAAGATAAGGTCAGTTTCATAAATTGAAATTTTTCTTCAAGTTTGTAATACTGTTTCAAAATATAATTGCTATTGATTGTGCTGTCCATCGTCAAAATGACTAATATAACTAAAGGTGTGTTTTATAGGTTATATTAGGAGTAATGCAGTCGGGGAACAGAGGTTTGAGAAATGGGAAATTGCATATGTACACTGTCAGTTGCTGTAGATGTAAGTGAATGGCAACTCGGGTGGAGGTTCAGTAGCTGAAAAATCCAAGTGTCACCTAGCAACTTGGTGTCACACCTCAAACATACATTACCATCCTTGTGTAAGAGACATATAACAGTACAGACTGAATAGCTTTTTAAGTACATTATGCTATTTTGTTGTATTTGTTTAGCTACAGTATATGTAGTTATTTCTATTTGCAATTGTGCTGGTTTTGTTTAGCTACAGCACATATATGTAGTATATAGCAAATCTCTCTCTCTCTCTCTCTCTCTCTCTCTCTCTCTCTCTCTCTCTCTCTCTCTCTCTCTCTCTCTCTCTCTCTCTGTGCATGCGCATATAAAGCTTAGAGTACTGAATATGTTCATGGATAGACCCTTGACAATATAAGTACAAAGCAGATGAAAGTATGTTGACATCAGTATTCAGGAGCAAGCTAAACAAGACCTTAAATTGTAAGGCCTGCTTAGGGAGAAGGGGAAATGTGGGAACTGCCATAATACATGAATAATAATGTTCATCTCTAAAAATTGCCTCAGTGGCATGGTCGGTATGGTGTTGGCATAGCACCTCGGTGGCAATGAATTAGATTCTCGGTCGTTCCATTGAGGTGTGAGAGATGTATATTTCAGGTGATAAATGTTCACACGACGTGGTTTGGAAGTCACGTTAAGCCGATGGTCCCGTTGCTAAATAACTACTGGTTCTATGCAACATAAAAACACCATACAAACAATGTTCATTTTTATAGCCAGCAAAGATGGGTAGTTTTGAAACAAACACAGATTATACATAATTCAGAAATTTATGTAAAATTGTAGCAGGGGTCTTTGACTACTGTGATTGAAACATGCGGTACTGAAATTCAGTTACTGCATGTTTGTAAGTAAAAAAGTATATAGATTAACTACCAGTAATCCAGCATCATTAGGGATGCTGGACCACAGAGTGGGTAGGTTAGACTATACTTCATTGCCACTTGGCAGCAATGTGAAGGATGAAGTAGTTTGTTTGTTGGGTGAGCTCCATTTTTTCCTTTTACAGCTTACTGCTTACGGAACATCCAGTTGTTCTAAAGAAGTTTGGTATCCAGGAAAGTTCTGGAATTATAAAGGGAACTTCTGATATAGCAAGAACAAAGTTATTAAACTATGCTCTTTTATTGAGTAAATTGTACCTTGGTGTACCTGAAATAAAGGAAGCTCACATTTTATGAAATGTTGATAGTTATTTTATGGTTTTGTATCATTTCAATATCCACCTTCTGACATATGTGGCAACCTGTAGAGAGATGGTATCCTAGAATTTCAAATAACATAGTTGTTTAGTCTATATCCAGTTTGATACCTGCTGGTTAATTTTTATTTTTTCCAAGTCCATTGCAAAAATTTATAAGTCCTTCCTTTTTAATAGTACATATTGTGCTTGGTTTCCACTGGTTGCTAAGTACAAGCACAAGTGATCACTAATACGTACTTAGAGTACCTTAAAGGAAGACACAATGGTTAAATAACTGCTTGCAAAATGTCATTCACACTACATTAAAATCTGAATATTTAAATTATTAGCTTACATTATTGGAATGTAAGTACTAAAAAGTTCATTCTTTATTTACTTGGCTTATTGAATGCTGCATTCATTAATTACGTGGCATTTTGAAAGTGCTTAAATGCTTAAATTCTCTCTCTCTCTCTCTCTCTCTCTCTCTCTCTCTCTCTCTCTCTCTCTCTCTCTCTCTCTCTCTCTCTCTCTCATATACTACTGCACCAAAAACTAGCCATGTACTAAGTGTGACACCAAAATGAATGTAAGAACACTTGAAGGGCTTCTGAGTTGTGCGTTCACCATGGTCGAGGAAGGATGTGTGACACTAAACATGATTCATGGATGGATTTAAGTTTTTTCTTTTTTCTTTTTCTTTTTTTCTTGCTTTATAGCTTTTTGTGGGCACTATCAGTTTCATGCTCTGAACCACTTTTTAAATGGGAAATCATTTTTAAATGGGTTGCACTTTCTTATATAATTCTTGTGAATTAAAAATAAAATTTAAAGTAATGGTTATTTATTTTCAGTAACCATAATAAAGATGGCATGGGTTGAAAGTGAAGGAAGGTAGCGGCGGTATGTCGCTGGTGGTTCACAAGCTGGTGCTTAGTCCTGGTGGGGCCGCCACCAACACCCAAAACCCTACGCATCATGTTACCTTGGCTGCATACACACAACCTCCCAGGTATGTACTTAGTTGAAAGGTTATGGGCACTTACCTGCTTTGTGGGACAGGCTAGGTGTCCTCAAGTTCCATAACTATAAAAAATTGAAGTGTATAACTGGTAAAAGAGATTAATATTTCAGCACAAATCTTTCTACTTGGAGACAGTTGTTGGAAAATTAGAAAGGGAAGTTTGGTATTTTAAAATTTCTTCTTAGATGTTATTACAGTAATGCATTACAGATAAGTAAACCATAATGACAGTTTGCTTCAGATGCTGATCCATTGTGCTTAAGCAGTGAAGACTCCTGTCAAGTAGTGAACTTTCTAGAATGGAGGTCTCATTTTGATATTCAGTTTAAAAAAGCTAAATGTCACTGTAATGAATGTGGTTGTTTTGTTAATAATGTTTCCATTTTATCCATATAAACATAAGCTTGTGCAGTGTTGGAATTACGGGATTGGTAGTTATTGAAGGAAGAATGCACATTCTTTTTATTAGCATAAGCTTTGTCTATCTTTCATTCAGTATATTGAAAGCTCTTGAGCGTTCATTATTGTCTTTTATTTAGTTACTTTTCTGATTCCAGATCCAATGTGGGAGAGACAATGGTCCGATCCCTGGATGGCTCATCAAGTGTTTCTGTGAGCGCTCCTCCTCCATCATCATTTTACTCTTCATCTTCATCGTCAAAGCACAGCTCTTCATATAACTTACCATTTGTGCTTCAAGATCACAATTATGGTGCCCCTCCGCCCCCAACGCCACCACAATCCCCACCACCCCCACCTCTTCCTACTGCTTCGTCAGCATCCCAACACACTAATGGTTCATCTCGGCAAATATCTTCACTGCATCAGAGTAATCATCATTCTTCTAGTTCTAATTGCAGCATTAGCACTGGTAATGTTGCACAGCATAGCCATCAACAGATACATCACTCCCATACACCGCTGCATCATCATCATAATAACCAGCATCATCATCCAAGTCACCATCCACAACAGCAGCAGCAGCAGCGTCATCAACATCAAGAACAGATTCATCAACAAGAACATATACATCACCAGAAATCACACATTACTCACCAACAGAATGTTTCTAGCCTTGTAGTTCCTTCACCTCGAGTTGGAGTCGTCACTTCTGCTAATTCTCCCGTAGCTGCTGCTGCATCATCGACAAATGTATCTGGCTTGTGTGTTTCCCAACATCCTCTGAGTGTCATGCCACCACACAGACAGCAATTTATGCCCCATCCCAAAGGAAGCCTTTTTCCTTCACCTCACATACCACCACTACCCTTGGACTTACACCATTCTCCTTCATCTGCTGTTGCTTCTCATCCTTCACTGCCTCCTCCTCCACCAATCTCATCCACAATTGGACCAGAAACTGATGACGATTCACGATTGAGTGATCGTAGCTCCTCTGTTGGACCTTCAGGAGAAGAAACTGAAACTGCCCCAGAAGGAGAAGGAGATGAACAACCAGTGGATGACTCCATTACTCGTTGCATATGTGAATTTTCCCATGACGATGGATACATGATTCAGTGTGATAGGTGCTTGTAAGTAGATGATCATCTCAAGTTTAGATACTGTACTTTTGGTACTATTCATGCTATAGATAGTTAATTTATAAATGCTTAAATAGAACATAGTTTAGGTTACATGGTTTATGTAATCCAGTCTTCATTAGTACTTTGTTGTACTTTTAAAACATTTGTAAGGTTTTATGCATTTTCCCGTTTTAATCCACTTATGAGTCATTGCTACTTAATGTTATTTCATATATATGAATTTATATGAATTATGTGTAATAAGGATGAGAAAAAGAGAGAGAGCAAAGTGTAGTGAATGCTCTAAAACCATGATTGTGATTTAGATAGTTTTGTATTGAATTAGTTCCATCTTAAGTGAAACCATGACTGTTTAAAATCATTGATTTCATTTTAGCTGTAGAAAATACTTTGAGAAAGACAGGTGCTCATCATAAGAAATGAAATAGAGAAAAGAAGCTAGCAAGTGTAAAATAAAATACTATGAATCATTTCTGCATAAGAAAAATGGTCAGATTGCAGTGTTGGTTTTCAAGTTACACTTCTAAGCATTTTGCACATGTTGAGGAAATTTTAGATGTCGGAGAATTAATTTTTATGATTTCTTCTTGGCAGTGTGTGGCAGCATGTAGATTGTATGGAAATAGATCGTGACAATATTCCAGATGAGTACTTGTGTGAGGCATGTGAGCCTAGACATGTTGACAGATTTAGAGCTCGGGCTCTACAGATTCGGAGGCGGCAAGAAATTAAAGCTCACCTTGCCAGGTAAGAATTTGCTTGAAACACTTTATATTTTAGTTAGATTGTCATTGTTTAAGAGTGAAGTTTATACTAGAGTAAGTTTAATGTGCCTAATGCCAGTGGTATGATGATAAATTTGAATTGTCCAGCCGAGTTATAATGTGAATATAAAAAAATGGAAAAAATACTTTTAGCTCTTGTGTATAACTTTAGCTATTGTTGATCTTAATATTCCTATAGCTACTAGCAAAAGTTCATGAATTTATATGCAAGAATGAAGTAGGAATTTTCAAACTATAGAACTATACTGTATGAAGGATACTTGAATTTATATAAATAGTGGCATTTTCATGTAGTTGATGTTGGAGATTTTTTGCATTTGAACTAATGTAGTTTGGAAATTCCTTTTAACAAAGTCTTTGTTGTAGTTATGCCTAATTTTAAGTTACTAATAAATAGACCTGTCCTTTTTTACAAATATGTAATCAATTGATGCCTTATTTTAGCAGTCGCACGTCGGCTCTTTCCAGATTGTCCTCCTCTGATTCAGATGACAACCTCCCTATGTCTAATAAGAATCGAGGATCAGGAGGGAAGACAACTGAGCGCAAAGTTGTCAAGAAGAAAAAGGCAAAGCAGATCAAAGATGTTAAGAGTAATAAAAAAGGATCTCTGTGCCAAGTTAAAAAAGGAAGTGTCAACAGTTCTTGCAATAACAATAATGTTCCAGAAACGGATGAGAGAGAGCGCAGAATTCTGGTTAAGACTCGAAGAGTGAGTATCTTAAGAGTACTGTGTATCAAATTGGGGAGTAAGGGAATTGAGAAAACATTGTTTAATTTTATTATGTAATAAATGCAGCCTGGTGAGTGTGTATTCTCAGAAGCTATAAGTGGAATTGACAAAATCATCTTGAAACAATTGCAAAGATTTGATACAGTATTCTATACAGGCAGTCCCCCGTTAACAGCAGCAGTTCTATTCCCAGCTTATTTACAATAACTGAAAGTCGTCTTTAACCAGAACATTACAATAATTATGGTAACTGATGGCGTTTATGATACCGTAAGCGCCAATAAAAAGTCTAATGGCGCGGTTAACCGGTTATTGACTGTGATAAATCACTTACTGACGTTGAAAGTCGGGTTAGCAACCTCACTAGCCTTGTGCCGTAACACTGAATGTTGTTAACTGATGCTGCGTGTAAGCCGGTACTGCCTGTATAGCTCTGGTCATTATGAAACTTGGATTTTTAAAATTGCAACAAACTCTATACTAAAACAGTGATAATTCATAGGAAAACCAGACTGAAAGTCAAACGTCTTGGAGAGAGAAATAGTTTCGAGTTATGAGATAAGAAAAAAAAAAAGTTCAGTAGAGTTCATCTTTTAAGAATGCAGAATGTAAGGCTTAAAGAGTTTTATTACAGTGCATCAGGTAAAATATTGGCCTCAAACTACCAGTTATTTTTGCTCTTATTAATCAGAAACAATAAGATGATTCATTGGTTTGGTAGAAATCACTATTACCGTAAATTTAGAAAAACTATTTTTAAACATGGTACCTATTGAATAATTTTTAGACATTATACAATACCTTTCAAAGTGTTTTATGTACCCCTGTTAATTGTCTTTGGAAATCTTATGAGTCCTTCCTCATGACAGTTCAAGTGTAGAAGTTTTAACCTTGGCTATTAGTTTAATTGTATGTGTTTATACATTAAGGGAAATAATGTGCAATTTAGGGTTAGATTTTATTTTGCGATAAAAGGACAAATAGAAATTTTCCACGGACAGAGTCATTTTGTTTTTACCAAAATAGATATTGGAAGGTCTTTAATTTTTATATTATTTGTTTTTCCAGAGAAAAAGCAGTAGTATGAGTGGCTGTGAAGGTGTTAGTGATGATTCTGTTGGTCCAGTAGAGCGGTTAAGAGCATGGGTAGAAGATTATGAGAAAGCAGTTACAAATCATTACTCTCCAGAACTCAGGGCTAGAGTTCATGCTGCACGTATCAATGGTGTCTCGCCTGACCTAAGAGCCTCTACACAGGGTGCACTTCTTGGCCATCGATGTAGAGTGGTGGCAAATCCAAGTACGCTGTTGGATATCTTTGATAGCAAGGTAAGATGTCAAGAATTGTAGGTTTGTTTGTTTGTTTATGAATTTTTTGGTGGTGAATTCTATGTACTCTCCAGTATCCAGCCATTTTATGTCAAGCAGCAAGACTGGTAATAAGACAGTATTATAGGATATTGCAATCAGCACTGTGAGAGGTTTTTTGTTGAATTGTTACCCATTGTAGATTTTACTTCAAGTGAGTCCTCTTCATTTTCCGTCACTTGTGAAACCATCTGCTTTAAACTGTCAAGTTTAGGTGTCATAGTTTCCTGAGCTCTCATATAGGTCTTTGTATAGTCATGCCTTTTCAGAAGCTCCATTTTCTTGTTATCAACAGCAAGAGTTGTACAGACCTTATGCATGCATCATGTTCTGAGAATTGGTTACTCTTGTTCGACCCATGGATATTTGATGAATAGCTCAGGCTGTAGGGTAACACTAACTGTTAAATATTTTCATTTGTCCAAAATATGACCAAGGAATGTTAAGTTTTGAAAACTAAGAAATTTTGTAAGATTCTCCAGTTATGGTTAACCCAGTTATAACATTTGAACTATAATTAAAGACAAATCCTTTGATGTCACTTTACTCATCCAGGATGGACCTCCTATGTACAAATTCCTGATACTATAGCTTTTAGTGTATAGTGTTGATTTAAACCCATTTCCATCACTTGCTAAGGTTCAATTTCTTTTTTTTCCTCCAGATTCTTGTGGCAGCTACAAGGTTAACAGTTAATACAGCAATAGCAGAGTACCAAGGTAAATATCTGTTAGCTTCACAGTGGAATGCTCAACAATCAGCTGGTGGGCAAGTCTATTTCCCATACGTTCTTCAGTACCACATGCCCAAGGAAGGTCTCAGTGTATGTGTTGATGCCAGAACGTATGGCAACGATGCAAGATTTACGCGAAGGTCATGTAAACCCAATGCAGAGGTATGTTTTTTTGTATATACTGTATGCTACTCATCCCTCATTTGTATATGATATTAACCCCTACTAGACAGACTTCATTATATGAGGAGCTATAACAGATTTTAAGTGAACACTGGGCTAACTCATATGAGTATTGATATTAAGCGCCATATGGGTTTGGATGAATTTAGTCGGTAAGACTTGATGATTTATTTGCTCAAATATGCAACCAGGAATTGCTGTTGGTTTTAGTCCTTATCTTTTATGATAGTATGTCAGCTATAATTGTAAGTTTGCAAAGAAATAATAGAAAAAACATTTAAACCTCTCATAAAGGTACTGCGTCACCCCATCTGTAAATCTTGTAAATATTTTAAATAGATATTCTCAGAATTTGTTACTGATTTTAGTTCTCATCTGTTATGGTATTGTGTAAGCTGTAATTATGATTTTACAAAATAATTTGAAATTATTAGAAAGATATGTATATACTTCGTAAAATTAGCATATTTTTACAATTGTCTTGGAAAAGAGGCCCACACAGCATTGTAAATATTCACTTTCAACTTCCTGTGGAATGTACAGGAGAATTTTTAGAATGTTCTTTTCATACACCGTGTGCATTTGTTTATCTTCCTCTTTCCATTTGATGAAGTAAACTAAAAGCCTTTTTATGGAAAATTTTGCATGTTGAAACATTTCAAGACCACTAGTTTTGTAGTTAGTCTGGTTTCATGTGCAGATGACCATAATTTTTTTTTTTCCTTCAGTTGAATGACATCAATGTAAATTCAGAGAGTCAAGTCAGTTGATCTGCTCTGTTAGATTGGTTTTCTGTAGAATTTTAGGACATTAAATGGCTTTCTTAGAATTGCAGGAAAAGTTCTTTTGGCATTTAATTAAAAAATGTACAACTAGGGATATTTTTGGTTGCAGATACGACATGTTGTAGAAAGAGGATCTTTGCATCTCTACCTGGTAGCAACAAGAGACATAGAGGAGGGAGAAGAAGTAATGATAGCACTGGAGACTGCAAATTCCACTGTAGACTTGGTTTGTTGTTATCCAGGAGAACATGATTGCCTTCAGTCTCAACCGTTAAAAACAGACCATAACCCTCCTTGTCATCAAACCTTATCAAAGAAGAATGGGGTTTTCACAATGTAAGTGTTAAGGATAATTATTTTTAAACTGAGAACTTTGTTTTAATGCAGCCATTTGAATGGAAAAGGGTAATATGTGTAAAAAGTGCTTGCATTTAATACCAAGGATAGTAGTGGGAAAGGGTGGTCTGAGTGTACAGTTGGTAAATAATGAGGTTAATGTGTTTGGAAAATTATTTTCTTT
The DNA here is from genome assembly GCF_015104395.2 of Macrobrachium nipponense. Lineage (NCBI taxonomy): Eukaryota > Metazoa > Arthropoda > Malacostraca > Decapoda > Palaemonidae > Macrobrachium > Macrobrachium nipponense. Next base: position 41,084,992 of record NC_061100.1, read on the forward strand.
TGAGTGTTGGTTTATTGTTTCTGTTGATGCATCATGGAAGCAGTGTAGTACTTTTTATTTTTTATAGAATATTTTCAAGCACTTTCCCCAGCTTTTGTTTGATTTTTCTTTTTATTTACAATTAACCATTTTTTATCCTCTGCTAGTAGATGTTAGATGAAGGGAAATTTGTCAAATTAGACTTATAGGTAAAGCCCGGCAGTTTTTATATAGATAATACCTTGCAGTTTAATTCCTGCTCATATCTGTATGCAGTAAAACTTTCAGCAGTAACCAGGGATTATTGAACTGTCAGGTTTATGCTGCTTAGTCCAGAAGATGAACATGCTTTGTCTTTCCTGTGTGGTCCAGTGTTTTAGAAGTACAATGGCTACATCATTCATTACAGTAATTTATTCTCCCTCATACCCACTTTTATTGTTAACAAAATTGCTTTTACTTTTGTGCCAGTGTAAGTAATCTTGTAATTTTTCTGTTGCAGCAGTAGCAGTAGTAAGAAGACTGTGAGAAAGCTCAACATGCAGCCACAACTGCGAATGAGCAAGAGGACGACCTCTACCGATAGTCGGAGTTCTGATGTGGTACCTGTTAATCCTCCCAGTCAGGGTAGTAACACTGCCACCCCCATTACTCCTGTGAAACAGAGACGTACGTCTGGGTGTGGAAAGTCACCCGTCAAGTCGCCCTCTAGTTCTTCTACCTCCAGTTCACCAGAAGATGCTTGTAAAGAGGGCAGTCATAGTCATAGTACTCCTCCAGCAACTGTCTGTACCTTAAGCCCAGATACTCCCAAAGCAGTTGACAAACAGCAACAACAAAAAATGACTCGTGAAGAGCGTAAGATTGCAGCTTATATGAAAGCGTTTGAGAGAATGGAAAAGGCTGCACAGCGTAGACAAGAAATGGAAAAAAAGAAAGAGGAAGATAAAGGCAAAGATTCCAAAGACAAAGATAAAAAGAGAACAGTTGTTGAGGGAGATGATGATGAATGGGAAAAAACCAGCAGTGCTGATGAGAGCATTAGAAACACCCCAAATACTGATCGGAGCCGACGTAAAGGGTAAGAACCAGAAATTTTCCTTTCTATTGGTTTGGTTGTCCAAAAGTTGTATTAATAACATGTATCTCAGGTGGAGTCTATTGCGAGGAATAAAAAGCCTTTGTACTTGTAATATTAATAGGGTTACCATGTTGATATATTTGTTTTACTTATTATTCATGAACATATAAGTAAAGAAAATTTCATTATCATTATTTTTTTTTAACAGGAAAAAAGGAAGAGGGAAAGGAAGCCCTCAGAAGAGAAACAGCCGCATAGAATCCACAGCATCTGACTTCACGGGAGATGAAAGTAGTTGTGCATCAGGTGGCTTAATGTCTCCAGTAAGTGGAACAATTGAGGGGATTGCACTCAACTTTAACTCACCACCCCAGGGAGGATCTACGAATATGGGCTTTAGGTATGTAACTCATGAAAAGGTGACAGTGTTTGTTATATTTTGGGGCTTATAAGACACCGTATATACTCTCGTATCATGTGACTTTTGTAGACCTAATCTTGAAGCTAAATTTAAGAGGGTCGCATCATACAAGTGATATGAAATTAGCATATGTAATATTCACATATTAGTATCATATTATTATAATAAAAACAACAAATATGCATCTTCATGGATCTTTTAAAAAGTTATGCTTTACTTCATTGTATCCAATACTAGTGTTGTATGTATTTTCATATTACTATTGTATTATAAAATGCAAACATAGCAATCGTTTTGGTTGGGAAATCAGCTTTGGGCTATTACGAGGTAAGTTTATTTTGCTGTATTAAACTCAAATCAGGGCGATTTTCTTGCTTCTAGTTAGCGTAAATGAATCTCTAGATACTCTGTTGGTATGGGACGAGGTTATTTTATGTTATTCAAAGTGTTTTCAAGTTGAAATGTGACATGAACACGTATTGCTGTATTGTTGTGAACAAAATTTAGTTATTTTTGTTGTTAGTAGATTGCGTTTGGGCCATATTTATTGAGTAAAAAAAAAAAAAAAAAAAAAAAAAAAAAGAATCGCCGTCAAATTTTATCTATGATTAAGTTTGATGGTATATTATACCAAAGTTTACAGGAGTTTCATCCAAGTTGCCAATGCACGATAATAGTTGTTAGCAGATGGAACATTCTTTTCTCAGCTTCAGCTACAACTTACAGCTTAAATATAGCAGTTTATTTCCTTGCTGATCTCTTCTCCATAGCAAATAAGGTATAGTAATGTAAAAATATATCAGTCTTATTCTACTTAACGTCATTTGTAACTTAATTTTTTTTTACTGTCTTAAATGCAAGCAAAACCACTTGTTATGTGATTCGGTTTTTGGTGCTGGGAGGCAGTTGTTGACATCAGTTAGAGGTTTGTCGGTGCTTACAGCATCATAAATGTCATTTATTGCCATAATTACTGTGATGTTATCGGTGTTTGGCCAGGAAAGGAACCCCTGCCATTTACCAGGACTGCCTGTAATACTGGTATTGTTTGTCTGATAAATATGATCTTTATTGTTCTGTGTTGATTATATTTACTGGCAGTTCAATATAATAAAATGTAACAGGGCTTTGAGGAGAAATAACAATAAAAAATGTGGATATTTAAACAAACATATTTTGCCCACAATGAAGGCTTAATAAGCTGTGGTTAATCACCATTATTTTCATTATTATTATTAATAGGTGTTAGTTTTTCCAGACCTCTGAGTCTCAAGTAGACTCTTCTCGGGCTGGTTCTCAGGGATCCATTATTTTCATGTTACCGTGAATTCTGATAACGTCAACTTGCCCCTGTAATGTTTGTTTGCAAGTGATCACAGTGATGGCATGTAGTGCTTTAGCAGGAGTAGTTGGCAGTGTCAACAATTTAGGTTTATTTTGATTGTGATTGATAATTTAGTGTTGCTGGTTGATAGTGGTTAGTGTTTTTTTAACAATATACAGTGCTGGTGTTGGTGGTCAGTGCTGATATATTGAAGTGCTAATACAGGGGGTCCTCGAGTTAGCGCGTTGATCCGTTCTTACGATGCATCGTAACACGAATTTCAGCGTAAGTCGGAACATTGAAAAATACCACATGATTTAATGTAAATACCTATCAATAACAACGAGAGAACAATTCCTTACCTTTATTAGTTTGATTGGCTTGCACACTGGAGAGGAAGCTGCGGTGCTGGAGAGACTGGGGGAGGTTAGTGAAGAGAAAAAGAACCTCCAGAAGTTGCTGGAGATGCTGAGGCAGATGATTCTTGAGGTGAGGCAGAGACTGGGATACGCCGTTGATTTTGGTCTTCCAACCAAAGCACCAATAACCTTTCCATTTCAATTATTAGACCACTACGCTGCTTAGTTATCACTGTCGCTTTCATAGGAGCAGATCCTTTCACATGTTCAACGATGCGCTCTTTAGTTTGATAATGGTAGCAACGGTCGAACGGCTAAGGCCAAGCGAGGCGGCCAATGTTTGTTGGCGTTTCTCCCTTCTCGGATCGCTTTATAATGTCCACTTTAATTTCCATGGTGATGGCCCTTTCTTTTCTTCGATGCACTACCATCAGAAGAGTCCGCCTTGCGCTTGGGAGCCATAACAAAGAGCAAAAAGTTACAAAAACGATACAACACGAGGGAGAGAGAGGCAGTGTAAACAACCAAAATGGCGTATGGACGAGGACTGAGCGTAGCGAAGCGACGCCGTCCTCTCCCCCACAAAGCGTATTCTTCCGCCGTGCGCCTGGAACTAGTTCGCGTTTGTTTACGTTGCTTACGACGCTAAACCGCGTAAGACGGAACGACGCAAAATATTATTTTTTATATTTTTATGGGGGCGCGTTCGTAACCACGAAACATCGTAAGTCGAGACCATCGTAACCCGCGGACTTGACTGTACTGTAATGTGTACACGGTGGCTTGCCAAAGGGCATCAGTCCAAATTTTCATGACTCTTGCACTTGCGGACTTTGTAACCAGCACATAAGTGGTTAGTAGTGCTAAATACTGGTTAAGGGGGCTTCGTATAGCAATGGAGAATGCGTATTCAGCCTGGAAAGGTGAAGGAAATGGTGATATTTAGGGAATAGAAAGTAATACTGATACACCTAAATTCAAGAAATGTGAGTAGAAAGCAGGAATGGATTTATTTGGCGATCAGAAGACTCCACAACTGCACTAGGCAAACTATTCCATATTTTAGTTGTAGCCAAAATAAAACTCCTAGCAAGCTGAGTAGTATTAAATTTGATGCTAGATAACAGCTCTTTGCATCGGCAGCCTGCCAAGTTTTGTGAGCCATAACAGCCACTTTAGTTAAAAACAGGTGCCAAGCATGTTAGTAGTTGTACAAACAAATAACTCATTCCAAGTCTATGCCACAAGTGAATATTAAATATGTTGAATAATAAACTTGACAGATGATACAACTATCCAAGTGTTGTAGCTAAGAGCTAGCCCTGGAAGACCACACTGGAGAACAGTACTCCAAAAAGGGAAGAAGAAGCAAGTGTTTAGGACTGATGAACATATGCAGTATTTCGAGTTGAGAAGAGCTAAGGTTCGTGGCCTAAAGCCTATTCCACTTGTGAATGTGTGCTAGATCTCCATTCAGCCACAGAACTAAGGCAATGAAAGAAACAGCAGGTAGAAGAGTAGCATTATTGGCATATAATAAATAGCAAAGATCCAAGAATACCATGTTTAGGAACGCCTAAAATGACTTTACTAAAGTTACTGTACTGGCTGTCAACAAAGACCTTTTGGGTTCTGCTTGTTAAATGTTCTTTTAAAATATTAATAAAAGATCCACAAATTCCCAATCAGCTTGTGGATGAGTACAGTAGTACCTCGAGATACGAAATTAATCCGTTCCGAGGCGCCTTTCGTATCATGAGGTTTTCGTATCTTGGACCACATTTTACATGTAAAATGGCTAATCCGTTACAAGCCCTCCAAAAACACCCCAGTAAATTTCATAATAAAGGTAAATTGACCTATAAATAATGAAATACTACAACAATTTGGACCATTCAATACGTAACTTAATAATAAAAATGCAAAACCTGTAAATAAAGTGTATATTAGTGTACAAGGAATATTATTAGTGTAACGTAAAATGTGGAAGATTACCTTTCGAGTGAGGCTATCTCCGAAAGTGGCGGCAGAGGAGGAGGAGGACAAACGTCAGATACGTACACTTAACTTTACGAAAAACATAAAAAAATGTCAGAAAAACAAACTAAACTTTACAAAACACATTAACAAAACTGTAACACTTAACTTTACAAAAAACTTAAAATAAAATTTATTTTGTCTTTTTTTTGATTTTTACATTTCTTTTTACTTTTTTATACTTTACGTAATTTCAATTTCTTCACCACCGAATGGATGCCAGTCCATTTACGGAATTTTTCGAACCACCCATGAGAAGCCTTGAACTCTGGGGTTGCCGTTGATGTCCCCTCTCCGCCGTTGTCTTCGGCTTGGGCAATCAAATCGCTGAAAATAGCGCTGGCCTTCTGGCAGATTGCTGTCTCGGTTATCGTATCGCCATTGATTTCTTTGTCCTCGATCCATACAAGAAGCAGCCTTTCCATTTCATTATGCACATGGCTCCTCTTGTTGGGCAAAATAGTCACGCCCTTGGAAGGTGTAGCTACTTTGATGGCTTCCTTCTGCTTAAGGATGGTGCCTATCGTCGATGGATTTCGGCTGTATTCCTTAGCGATCACACTCGACCGCAAGCCAGCTTCATACTTTTTTATTATCTCCATTTTTGTCTCCATAGAAAGCATTCTCTTCTTTCTGTGAACTTCAGCAACTTTCTTGGGACCCATGACTATATGTACTGTACGTAATTAAGTTACGTATGTAGTACGTATACTAATTAGGTTCTCACAACACGATAAAGTAGCACCACGAAATCACTAACGAATTTACGATACTAAACGAAATCGTTGGACGGAACGAATGCCGCATGCGTACGATAAAGCTTTGGGTGCGAAGTGGCCGAGCGAAGGCGAGCCACCATGTAAGATGCATGATGGGAGGGATGCTGTCCAATAGGAGAGAAGGATCTCATGGCTTGGCTAGCATCAGGAACCAATGGGAGAGCAGGAGGATGGTGGCGAGTCTACTAGAACTAAGATGGCGGCGCGAGTTTCAAAATTGTTATCGGGCGAATCTCGGACTTTCAGAAACCTTTCGTATCTTGAAAACTTTTTGTATGTAGAGCAGTAAAATTTTTCGTGTCAGCTTTCGTATCTCGAGTTTTTCGTAAGTTGAGCCTTTCGTATCTCGAGGTACCACTGTACTTTATGATTCACACAGTTGAAATCTGCACTGTAAACTGACCAAGCATACTGCACCATTATTAAGACTGCTCTGCAATACAGTAGATTGGTAAATACGCTTGTTCAGAGAACAGCTTCTGAAAAATCTGAGGTAAAACAGGGTTAATTGAAATTGGCCTGATTGCAGAGATGAGGATGGACTTTATCCCATAGGTAGTGCAGCAGTATTGCCCATCCTCCAAACAAGAAAACTTGTATGTCCAACAAACCCTCACAGCAAGAAGTGATGTGATCTTAGGAGTAGTGAAATCGGCAGTCTTATTTTAATACTGGAAAGATCCTGTAGGGTCTATTGCCGCCTTAGCTGTCATGCCCTAGAAACAAATTTGTGACTTTGAATTCTGAATGCCATTGTACACACCTTAGGCCTTGAGAAGCATGACCAATGCAATACCAATTACTTCCCTCACTGTCTGCTTACAAAGACTTGTGCCACAATTTCTGTCTCCTGTTTAAGACCGTATACAACAGTTTCATCAGCTCCTATAAGGGGAGGTATGCTAGAATCAACACCAGAGATTGATGACAAAAATTGGATCGCCACTTCTGGTCATCACCACTGAAGAGCAAGATCTTCAACCCTCAATATAAACTCTCAGTGCTCTCATAGACAACCTGAGCTTGACTACTTAGCTTATAAAATTACACAACAACAAAAGTCCTTTGAGTGTTCCTCCGTGTAAAATAAGTCTTGTCTTGCATGATAGGCAAGCTTACAAGGAGTATTAAACCATGCTTAATCTTGAAGAGGAAACTTGAGGATTTTAAAAGAAGTTTAACTTTGAGAGTAGTGCTGATATGATCTTTTGAAAACTAAGTATTATTTGGACTTTATAAATATCACTCCAACTGATTTCCAAGAAATCATGGTGAATAACATCTCAATTGGACTAAGATATACCTATCGGGAAAAAACTAATTTTCAAACATCTAACTCACCTGGTAGTTATATATATAGCTTACGTCCCTGACGTCACGGCAGAATTTCAAAACTCGCGGCAATCGCCGATTGGGTAGTCAGGTGCACCACCTGTGCGCCCTCTACCAGGTACGTAGCACCATACCAACTATTCCTCAGATCTTCCCTGCCGCCGCTACGGTGACATCGTTGGAACTTCGCTCGTTATAGCCCGTGTCTTTTGCAGTATTATTTGGTGAAGTACACTTTGGCTTTGGCTTTCGCTTGATTGGATTTTGATTTCGTTTCGATATTGTTGGTTTGACCTTTGCTTGTTTTTTGATCTCTCTTTTTGATTTCTCATCATGTCTGATTCTGCTTCAAGTTTGAGAATGTGTGTGAAAGGTTGCAAGACTAGACTTGCTAAATCCTCTTTAGATCCTCATTCTATTTGTAGTAAATGCAGAGGAAAAGTTTGTGAGATAGGTGATAGATGTGATGAATGTGTGGGCTTGCCTGAGACTGAATGGATTGAATATTACCGCTATGTGCGTAAATTAGAGAAGGATAGGATAAGGAGAGCGAAGAAGACCTTGTCTCGCTCCTCCATAGACAGTCAAGGAATAGATAGTTCTCTATCCCTCGATAATCCTATTGATCCTCCTCCTGTTGTATCATTACCAAATCCAGTTTCAGAAACAGGTAAAAGTCCATCATTACAGGACATGATGACGGCCATTCAAGCCCTTGGTCAACGGGTAGAATCCCTGGCACAAGACAGGGATAAATTATGGTCTAATATGAGAGATATTAAAGTGAATAGTGAAATTAGTGCAAGTGCAGTGGAGGGTGCGGCCGCTCGGACTTGTCGTGCTCCTAGTCCTAGACCTCTTCCAAGCTCACCAACCCCTGTGAGAAGGAAAGTCGACCGACGAAGGGAGGCGAGAGGTTTTAGCTCCCGAGCGGTCGTCCCCTCGAGCGTACCTGTAGACGATCCCCAGGACGCTCACCCTCGCTATAGGAAAGGCGAGGTTAAAGTGTTTTCTTCGTCTTCTGACGACGCAGTACCCAGACGGGGCTGGCGTCAGACTTCCTAAATCCCAGACCCATTAAAAGGAAATCCCAGGACGCCGAGCGTCTTGATACTGGACGCCAGGACGATATACGTCAAGAGCGTCCAGGATGTAGTCATTGGAGCAGCCCCGAGCGCTTCCCTTCAGGTTCCGATATTTGCTCTCCTACCAAATTAAGACGTAAGACGTCGCACAAGCGACCATCGTCTTTGGTAGGAGGCAAGGAAATATTGGAAAGGGGGAAACCTTCGGTGCAAACTGCAACTCCGGATCGTTTCTCTTTCGATTCCGATGCTTGCTCTCCTGCCAAATCAAGACGCATGATGTCGCACAAGCGGCCGTCGTCTTTGGCAGGAAGTAAGGAAGGATCGGACGAAGGGAGACTTTCGGTGCGTGCTACAACTCCTGTTCGCTTCCGTTTCGTCTCCGATGTTTGCTCTCCTACCAATATAAGACGTAAGATACCGCACAGGCGGCCGTCGTCTTTGGTAGGAGTAAAGGAAGCATCGGACGATTGGATGCCTTCAGTGCATGCTCCTGCTCCTTCCTTCGGATTGGCGTTCTTCAGGCCTTTCATCTCAAGACGAACAGAATGAAGAGAGAGAGATTGACTTTGCAACTTCTCTAGTCTGTTCCCAGCAGCAAGAAGCTCCACAGTTTTCCGTACTGCAAGATTTTAAGCAGAAACTCTCCTCTCTTATGCAGTCATATCAACCTGCTACTCTTACTGTTAAACGCCAGGACGAAAAACAGGACGAAAAACGTCTTGAAACAAGACGCCAGGATGAAAAACATCTTGAAGCAAGACAGCAGGACGATAAGCGTCTTGAAGCAAGACGCCAGGACGAAAGAAGTCTTGAAGGAAGACACCAGACGAAAAACGTCTGGAAAGCAAGACGCCAGGACGAAAAAAAAACGTCTTGAAGCAAGACGCCAGGACGAAAAAACGTCTTGAAGCAAGACGCAAGGACGAAAAACGTCTTGAAGCAAGACGCCAGGACGAAAAACGTCTTGAAGCAAGACGCCAGGACGAAAATCGTCATGAGACAGGACGCCAGGACACCAGGCATCAAGGTACTGGACGACAATAGTCCAGGCATCAAGAAACTGGACAGCAGGATGCACGAACGCAACATGACATCGCTACATCAGTTGTGTCTCAATCAGAAGAAAGGAATGAAGACATCCCCCATTCTCCTTTTGATCAGATGCAAGTCGTTTCCGAGGAAGAATATCAAACAGATCTACAACCTTCAGCAGATCTTAAAAGGCTTATGAAAGTTTTTGCGGAACTTTTTCCAGAAAGTTTTGTGCCAGCTGCCCCTCGTTCTCCACCTTCAGAGTTCACTTTAGGGAAGGCTTCTAAAGAATCCGACTTTACGAAGATGGTATTATCGCGCTCTTCGAAAAGAGCCTTGAAATTAATGAAGGAATGGATGGACTCTAAGAAAGACCAGGGAAAAACAGCTTTCTCATTTCCTCCGGCCAGATTAGCTTCCATATCCAGCATCTGGTACGACACTGGAGAAGTCCTAGGTTTGGGAGTTTTCCAGCTTCTTCCCATGGGGACTTCTCTAGTCTTGTGGACTCTTCTCGTCGGACGGCCATGGGGAAGACGAAAGTGTTTTGGTCTTCCTCTGAAATGGACCACCTCCTCAAAGGGATTTTTAGAGCCTTCGAAGTCTTTAACTTCCTAGACTGGACTCTGGGTTCGTTGGGAAAGAAAATTTGAAAACTTGAAGTCTACCAAAACGGAAGAACTCGTTCACCTTATGTCATGCATTGACAAAGCGCTTCGAGACGGGTCGAACGAGCTAGCAGCCCTTTTCTCAGCTGGAATCTTGAAGAAAAGGGCCCAATTTTGTTCTTTTCTTTCGAGTAGAGTAACGCTCACTCAGAGAGCGGACTGCTTTCGCTCCCCTTTCGACTCATCTTTTTCCGCATAGTTTGGTAAAAGAAGTATCCTCAGCTCTGACTCAAAAAGCGACACAAGATCTGATGACTAAAGCAGCAAGGAGAGTTGTTCCGTCAAGTTTTGCAGGACAAAAAATTAAAGAAACCACTCCTCTACCACGTAGTTCTCGGCCCTTTCGAGGTAGATCCCTCAGGAGAGGGAATGCAAGACCTATTACAAAAACTCCAAGAAAAGAGGCTTCAGAGGAGGAAGTAATAAAGTCTGACAAAGTTCTTCTTCAGACAGTGGTAGGAGCCAGACTCAAAATTTCTGGCAAACATGGGAGAAAAAGGGAGCAGATCCTTGGTCTATTCAGCTTCTCAAAGAAGGATACAAGATCCCTTTCTGGAAAAAAACCCCCCTTAGCAGAAAGACCGATCGATCTGTCAGCCAAGTACAGAGAGGAGTCCAAGACTCTAGCGATACAACAAGAGGTTTCTATGCTAATTCAGAAGGAAGCAATAGAAAGAGTTCAGAACCTGGAATCTCGGGGTTTTACAATCGATTATTCCTGGTCCCCAAGAACTCGGGCGGATGGAGACCGATTTTGGACGTGAGTTCCCTGAATTTTTTCGTGAAGAAAACAAAATTCACTATGGAGACAACGAAATCAGTTCTTGCTGCAGTCAGACGAGACGACTGGATGGTTTCGTTGGATCTCCAGGATGCTTATTTTCACGTCCCGATCCACCCAAACTCCAGAAAGTACCTAAGATTTGTTTACAAGACAGAAACATTTCAATTCCGAGCTCTTTGTTTCGGTCTAAATACCGCACCTCAAATTTTCACAAAACTTATGAGCAACGTAGCAGCAATGCTACACAAGAAACGCATCAGAGCCTCATTGTATGCTGGGATCGATTGGCTCCTCAGAGCCAATGCCTACGCACCGACTGTCTGGAGAATCTTCAGAAAACAATTCGATTATCAGAAGACCTAGGCCTTCTGATAAACCACCAGAAATCCCAACTGATCCCATCCCAGGAAATCTTGTACTTGGGGATGAGGATTCAGAGTCAGGTTTTTCGGGCTTTTCCGTCCACATTGAGAACGGAACAAGCTTTAGAGAAAATAAGAAACTTCCTAAAGAAACAGAAGTGCTCTGCGAGGGAAGGATGAGTCTGCTGGGACCTTTTTCCTCGCTAGAACAGTTTGTCTCCTTGGGAAGACTGAACCTACGCCCTCTGCAGTTTCATCTAAATCAGCATTGGGACAAGAAGAAGACACTAGAGTCAATGTGTATTCCCGTTTCGAACGACATGAAACACTATCTACAGTGGTGGAACGATCCCGTCAAGCTCCAGGAAGGCCTCTCCCTAGAGCAGAGGAACCCAGACCTAGTGTTGTTTTCCGACGCCTCGGACTCGGGCTGGGGAGCAACACTGGGGAAGTTAGAAGTCTCGGGCTTCTGGAACAAGGAGCAAGTAAAGTTCCACATCAATCTGAAAGAATTGACTGCAGTTTTCCTAGCTCTCAAGGAATTAGAGAGCGTAGTCCGGAACAAAGTGGTACAGGTCAACTCCGACAACACAACGGCGTTGGCCTACATCAGCAAACAAGGCGGGACTCACTCAGTCTCTCTGTACAGAGCAGCAAGAGAACTGCTCCTCTGGACAAAAGGAAAAAACGTGATTCTGGTGGTAACACGCTTCATTCAGGGAGAAAAGAATGTGAGAGCAGACATCCTGAGCAGAAAAACATCAAGTCTTGACAACAGAATGGACTCTCCATCAGGAAGTTTGCAAGAGTCTATGGCGAATCTGGGGGCGCCCTTGCATAGATCTCTTTGCAACAGCGCAGACAAGACGGATGGAGACTTACTGTTCTCCAGTCCCAGACCCCGAAGCAATCCACATAGATGCGTTCCTTCTGAATTGGACACATCTAGACGTGTACGCCTTTCCCCCATTCAAAGTGGTACACACGAGTGTTACAAAGTTTGTGGGCTCACGAAGGAACCAGGATGACTCTAGTGGCACCCTTCTGGCCGACAAGAGAATGGTTCACAGAGGTACTGGAATGGATGGTGGACACCCAAGAAGCCTTCCGTTAAGAGTAGATCTACTCAAACAGCCCCATTTGGAAAGGTATCACCAAAACCTCCAAGCTCTTCAGCTAACTGCCTTCAGACTATCGAAAAACTCACAAGAGCTAGAGGATTTTCGAGGGAGGCAGCGAGTGCAATGCAAGAGCAAGGAGGTCTTCAACCATTAAGGTATACCAATCGAAGTGGGAGACTTTTAGAGGATGGTGCAGGGACAACTCTATTTCCTCTTCCAGTACCTCTGTGACCTCAGATAGCAGATTTTCTGCTATACCTCAAGAAGAGGACGTAACTTTTCTGCTTCTACTATCAAGGGTTATAGGAGCATGCTAGCAGCTGTCTTCAGGCATAGAAACCTTAATCTATCTGATAATAAGGATCTACAAGATCTTCTTAGATCCTTCGAGACAACTAAGAAAGAATACAAATCCTCACATTTGGAATTTGGATGTAGTCCTCAAGTTTCTCATGAGTGACAGGTTCGAACCCTTACAGGAAACATCCCTTAAGGACCTCACCATGAAAACTCTCTTCCTGATTAGCCTAGCAACAGCAAAGAGGGTCAGCGAAATCCATGCCTTCAGCAAAACTGTAGGTTTCAGACAGGGCAAAGCCATCTGCTCGCTACAGTTGGGATTCCTAGCCAAAAACGAACGCCCCTCTCAACCCTGGCCCAAGTCATTCGAAATTCCGAACCTCTCGGATCTCACGGGTGAGGAAGTAGAGAGAGTTCTTTGTCCGGTAAGGTCTCTGAGGCATTACTTGGAGAGAACGAAGACAATTACGTGGCACTTCAGAAGGGCTTTGGTGTTCGGTCAAGAAACCCTCTCTGCAAATGTCGAAGAATGCGCTATCCTTTTTTTATAAGGCAATTAATTAGGGAAGCGCATTCAGCATGTACTGAAGCAGATATGAAGCTACTTAAAGTTAAGACTCACGAGGTTAGAGCTGTAGCAACCTCGGTAGCATTTAAAAAACAAAATAGATCTCTTCAGAATATCCTGGAACGCAAACATTTCTGGAGGAGCAAGTCAGTTTTTGCGTCGCACTATCTTACGCAAGTGCAAACTTTGTATGAAGCTGCTCACACTGGGTCCGTTTGTAGCAGCTCTTTCAGAGTGGGAAAAAGGGTCTACCCCTTAAAACCCATAATCCAATACTCTTTTTCTTCTCTTGGAACTATTGAAAAGTTATGGTTGTTTGTGGAGACTGGATGCAGTCTTCCACAATCATTGATCTTTAGTCAGGTGATCAACTTGTTCCTTAGTAGTGCCCGGAACAAGAGTATTGTAGGGAGTCTAGTCACATAGAGGTTTGACCGGTTGACAGTCTCCAAGAGGTCTTCAGCCCCCTGGGTGGATCGCTGGACCTCATAAGGAAAGCAGACACAATGAGACAGGATATCATTAAAGTCAGCTTCCTTAACAGGTACGAACCCGTAAGTTTGTTTTTATTAACACTTATGTCAATTCCAACGATGATAGCTGTTTCTGACCCTCCACCAAAGGTGTTAATCAGCTATATATATAACTACCAGGTGAGTTAGATGTTTGAAAATGTTATTTTCATGATAAAATAAATTTTTGAACATACTCACCTGGTAGTTATATATAATTAAATTCCCACCCTCCTCCCCTCTAGAAACTATGGGCATGGAAGATCTGAGGAATAGTTGGTATGGTGCTACGTACCTGGTAGAGGGCGCACAGGTGGTGCACCTGACTACCCAATCGGCGATTGCCGCGAGTTTTGAAATTCTGCCGTGACGTCAGGGACGTAAGCTATATATATAACTACCAGGTGAGTATGTTCAAAAATTTATTTTATCATGAAAATAACATATTAAGGACAACCTGATTTATCTCCACATTTGTGAATACATATTGAAGACAATTGCCAGATTGGTGTGTGGGTTCATATGTTAACTACTCGGAACCATGAATACTGGATTATAATTCTTTGAATTGGCCACACTTCTATGCTATGTTTATTTGAAACCTGCCTGATTCAATCGTAGATTGTGTAACTATGCTTACAAATATTAAGCTTTGGAGCAGGTTGTCAAAAGAAGTTTAGTCTTCAGCATTTTCACTATCCGATTGTTATATTTTAAGTTGTACAGTCACAGGAAAAAACAATCTTTGAACGCAACCCAGTTTCATGATTCTCTCTCTCTCTCTCTCTCTCTCTCTCTCTCTCTCTCTCTCTTTTGAAGGGCAATCTGTTTCTCCTTAATCAATCTTGCATCTGGCAATGTGTTCCATTGGTTTTTGCAATTTCCACCATGAGCGATATGTTTCCTCATTCAGTCGCATGTCAGGCAAGGTCATTGGTCTAGGGTTGATAGCTTCTTCACAGCTGGATAGGCAGTGTTGGGTAATAGTCAGAGGAGGCAAATGTCAGTGTCTATGCTCTTAGCCCTTATAATTTTTGTATGCTGATAACAATGATAAATCTAGCCTTGATGGTGATTGTTGGTGCTGCTATAACCCTGTTGCACTACCCCAAACCCTTCAATGTTGCCAGTCCAACTAAATGAAGAGAATTCCTGCCCTGATACCTATATATGGGAAAATGATCCCACCTGAAACATTCATTCTTATCCTTATGCCCATTTGGTGTGCCATTGTTAATTTTCATCTCCCCAATCCTAACCAAAAGCAATGGAATAGAGACTTTGGTGATTTCTTGAGTATTTGGTAGTCAGCAGAAAAGTTGTTGGTCTTATGATTATTTACTTCTTTATAATGAAGAACACTTTGTAATGATAGAACAGGCAAAGTGAAACCTCCAAATGAAAGTACAATCTTGATGATATCCAATAACCCAAAGATTCCAATCCAAGAAATTTGTGCTGATGGTCACTGTCATTTCCTCATGGACTTGCATTTAATGTTGCAACCAAGTATAACCATTAGGTTATTTTGAAAATTGAATGTTCACTGTTGTTAATTTTGCATACTTTCATTATACTGTTGTATTTTCTTCCACAGATTTCCAAAGACTAAGAAGGCACTGATGAATGAGTGGCTAAATGAAACTGTTGATCCTGTTATGCCTGCTGTGTGCAGTATTAGTGTTGGAGATCTTCCTTCCGGTGTTCCCACTTGCTATATGAGATCTCCAGCCACGCCTCTGAGGCGCTCAGTGTCAGTCACACAAGGAACAATCAGCAGTATCCAAGGAACAGTTTTGAATTTGGATATGCCTGGTGGCTCAGCTAAAAAACGGTGGCTGAGACAGGCCATCAGTGAGGAATCTGAAACCCCAAATTTCAATGGCCTTTGTCCAAGTCCCAACAGTAGGCCTGGTAAGTGTCCTGTGATGATTAATGGTAATTTATACTATTTAGATTTGTTATACTGCATTTGTAGTTTATACAAATCCCACTTGTTTAATTGAATCAGTGAGCATAGCACATTTTATAATTGTCATTACTCTTTACAGTACATGTCATAGAGTGCAAAGAATATTTTATTATGTAAAAATTCTCAAAGTAGTACAGGTAATGTATGGTGAAAGAAAGAGAGAGTGAGTCTCTCTCTCTCTCTCTCTCTCTCTCTCTCTCTCTCTCTCTCTCTCTCTCTCTCTCTCTCTCTCAGTAATTCTATATCTATATTTTAAAATAAAAATGTTTCAGTATGTTTGCATTTTTCTGACAAGTTCTTATTTTTTTTATAGTTTAAAATTATACAGTAAGTTCTGGGTTTATTTTCAGATTCCCCAACTGGTGGTGGTGATTACATAACTCCCCTGAAGAAAAGAAGACTAGCACGTGAGTCTATGTCATCTGAACAGTCCTCTACCCCACCTACTACTCCTGTCCATTCAGCTGCAATGGAAGATGATAAAAGTATGGAGGAGGTAAGATAGAGGACTTTGATGCCAAATATACA
Organism: Macrobrachium nipponense; assembly: GCF_015104395.2. NCBI lineage: Eukaryota > Metazoa > Arthropoda > Malacostraca > Decapoda > Palaemonidae > Macrobrachium > Macrobrachium nipponense. Next base: position 41,101,239 of record NC_061100.1, read on the forward strand.
TTTGTCCACTGGTCAGAAATAAAATAAATATTCAAAGACTGTTCCAGTTGTTTATTCTTACTATAACTCTTCAGTTGATTTGCCATTAAACAGTCCCAGTCCTCGATACATTCAATGTATGAATGAAAATATTTGTTATTGTACACTTCCATTGGTCATGTTTTAAGTACAAAAATTTATACTGATGTCCCCTAGTTACTGTTTTGCTGTATAAAGAACTAGTCAATATGTGTATAGTATGCTAATTATGAATAAGTATTGATTGTAGGTATGGAAGTTGCATGCATGTGTACAGGAATGAAAATGTTTTGCAATATGGCTTTTTCTCAGAGAATAGCTTTTTATCATATGTGGAAACAGTTTTTTTTTTTTTCTCTTCCTTCTCAGATATACTGTTTGTGGAAGAGTTGTAGTTCAAAATCTTGTAGGGAATGAAGGTAAATTTTATAATGAATTGTGATTTATTATCTCTACTTCTAACCTTGTGTGACACATCCTCTCAGAAATTCCCTCACTCATGTCTTTCTTGTGCTTTCACTCCCACAAACCTTCAGTGTATCGTACTTATTGGAATTCAGAATGCGCAACTTTGGAATTCCATTCTATAAAGCACATCATTACTTAAACATAATGTAAGAATCACAAATGTTGGTGGTATAAACTGGCGTAGGTAACAATGTATGTACATTGTCGAATGTATGGCCTATTCATGTCACTAGAGTTAGCCGCTTGAAACTTTGATGTAAACTTTTGCTACACTGAACTTTGAAACAAATTTCTTTTTTTTTTTCTTTTTTTTAACATCTTCAGTTGTATTAACTGGCAATTCAATTCTGGAAATTGTTTCCTACCGTAATGATTAGGCTCATTAATGTTCATGTGCTGAAGTTGTACAGTGTATGGTATTGGGTCATCGACTGTATAATGTTAGAAAGAAAGAAAAAAAAAAATAAACTTTAAATTCTTTGCCTCAAAGGTTGAAGAAGATTAAAGGCATTCCAATGCATAAAGTGCTTGGCGAAAAATATTTTTTAGAAAAACTATAAATATAAATCTAATACGGTCTCTACGTCAATGGTGTATGTGATTGCTGGTCTTGTCAGAACCTGTAGCTAATGCGTTGTTTCCCTCGCTATACAGTTACTGTACTTGATCTCTTTCTGTCCTTGTCAAAACTTCAGAAATGTTTTTCAAATGTGAACATTACTAAGAAGTTTAGAAACAAAATGCAATATATTAAACGAATCCAAATTTTTGTGCTATTTGTTTGTGTTTTAATTACAGTTGATATTTTATGAAAAAAAAAAAAAAATAAAAACAAGCTTTACTAGACCTACGATACTTACATTTGACTAGTAAATAAAATTACAGTGCATACATCATAAAAGAAAATAAACTACTACTATGCAATTGTCTTTTTGCATCTCATGGTCAGCTTTTTCCAACTATGTAATTTCAGTGATGTATTTTGTAAGAAATTGAATTTTGCAACTTATCAAATGTTAACCAACAAAGGGTGGAGCGTTTATTATTTTACTTGGAAAACAACTATGCACGTAAAATATCAAGCAAATTATTTTAATTTTTTACTAACAATGTAACAAGAATAAGCATCTCCATTACAATCATATTGCCTCCCAAGCCATCATAGTCCTATAAATCTCCATTATGGTTTGCTATTGAAATGGTTTTTCGAAGACATAAAAGTTACAAGTATTATTATGGAAGTAATTAATTACGCCGGCTTATGGAAAGGTGTACTCATCCCTCTGCCGGATGATGCTCCTGAAAGTAGAGTGTTGAACAGCTTCCTGAAATTATGTGACAGTTTCTTACAGAAAGTAAAATTGGGAGTGATGCTATGCAGTCATGAGAAGAAGCAACCTTGATCTAATATTCATAATCATAACCTAAGTGGCATCTCAAGGTAACATTCTGCATTAGCAGATCACTACCTACCTAATAACATGACACTTGCCCATGTTTTTTGAGTGAACACCATGCCAAACCCTCCCCAGAATACTTTTTCTCTCATTGTTGACCAGAATAATTTTTCTCTCATTGTTGACATTCAAACTCCATAAGCACACAACTGAAATCAGACCTTTCCTCGTGGCCTGTCTCTTGGATTTAAATTCTTGAGAAGAAATTGAACATTGAAATATTTCAAATTAATGCATCAGATATAAGGAGTGTTAAGACTAAGTTTTGCCATGGAGAAAGAAATCCACTTGGGTGGACAAGTGACTATACATATCACGAGATATGTGCAGTAAAGATGACGAAGCAAAGACTTAGATAGTAAAAGTCACTTGAATTTGAAAATGAAGAATGCACAGATCTCAAAGCAAATGGCTCAGTTATCGCATCCCTTTAAAAAAATGTGGTATATTAGCTCATTACAGTTATATATTGATGATTATCAGTTCATATACTCGTCCATTTATTTAGACCCAGACCCACCACAAGTTAAACAATTAAACTACACATTCATTGACCTAAGTCCCAACAATCATATGCCACTAAAAAGTATCAACTTCACAGGACAAATTATAGAAAAGGAAATAATACTCAGAATTAACTTGGTAATTTGACCATAATACTTTCCTTCAAAATTTTGAACTTGCAAGAAAGAATGAATAAAACATGAGTTGAGAATCTTCAACAAAACACAACTAATAGCCATCACTGGTGTCAATCATTAACCCCAACAGTGAGAGCCATCATCCTAAATTATGCTGTCCTATATTGCTAACCACCCTGCTTTATTAAGATTTTTGAGGCAAAGATTAGGAAGGCATTCAGCAATATTTGATCTCGACAACAAGAATTCATTCGGTAACCAGAATATTATAGTTCCGTCAAAATCAGTGCTATTTATTTTAACTTTGCCGAGACTTTTGACAATGTTGATCACCTCAAAGATAAAATGGATAGGTAGATCTGTTGGAGCATGACTGACTAATTTCATCTCAAATTGAATCCTTTAGATGTCAGCTTTCTACCACCTTGAATGATTAATTTCTTTTCAAATTGAATCCTTTAGATGTCAGCTTTCTACCACCTTGAATGATATCAGGTGGTTCCTAAAGAACAGTTCACAGTCCTGTTTTTAGTATTTAAAAAATGCCAATACAATAAATTAGTAAAAATAAAGACCTCAGAGTCATCACCTCTCACAGTGTAATATGGTCGTCTCAAATTCATGTACTAATCATATAAGTATAGTTTCATAATAAAAGCATTTTCAAAGCATAGCTACACCATACACATGCTATGGGTGACATAGATTAGACCACTTTTAGACTACTAGTCAGTCAACCTACTGTGGCCAACTACATTTACATAATGTCATGTTATGAAACTTAATAGAAGAAAGTTGAAATTTGCAAAATACGCCTTAATTGTTAGGCTGAAGGTGGTGAAGCTAGTAACATCCAGTACCTCTCTTGTGAGAGCCAAATAAATTAGCTTGGTGATTTGGTCAAAATACTAAATGATGAAGAACAACCAGTATAGTTATGAACTTGGTGGAAAATTTGGGGTTGAGAGGGACCTCATCCATCAGGTAGTTATTCAATTAGTCTCTAGTACCCCAGAGATTTTGGTCTCAGGTGTTGAGTCAAGGATGGGACCAGGTACTTCCTCTATTTTCAAGTAAGAAAGGTTTTGACATTGTAGGACAAATGTCAACTATTAAGGCCTGTCTTCCCAGGCCTCTGAGCAATAACTCATTGCTTTACAGGAAGAACAGTAGGCATGATTTCAGACAATTTTCTGATGATAATGTGTCTTCAAAACCAATGAGTTACCATTTCAAGATCATATGTCCTCTGGGTGTGAAAGTCTTTTTAGGTTGGGCAAAGAGATTGACATTGTGCCAAAGTCTTTTCTTAAGGAATACACATTGAATTTTTATGTAAGAGTATGCCTCAACACCAACTGAAATTGATCACCAATTTTACCATTCTCATTGTTTTGGTGCCTTGGAGGGCATTCTGCTGCTGTTTATTCATTTTTTAATGTTCTGGGAGAGTATTTTGTCTGAACAGTGGTAAAACTGTTTTAATTGTAATTCTGGCTTGTGGTTTCTTACTGCTCTGTTAATTTTGGTTGTGAGGATAATGAATGGCTGTTTGCATCAGAAGTGGATTTGCAAAAAAGCATAGTTGTCTTAAAAAAAAAGGTGCATATAGTCACACTGTTTTTATTTTGCCTTAGTCTCCTGTTGGGTTTGTTCTAGTTCGTTCTCCAAGGTCAGGCAGAGATAGAGGAGAGAGACCCTATGTCTTCCTTTTATGGCAAGACCGGTGTCCAGTTGTTTGTCCCCAGCATGGCCAGTGACCTGGAGCAATGTAGAAGCAACAGGGTACTCTGGGTAGTTTACATCTAAGAACAACCCATATCCCCAAAATAGGAGGGGGGGAAAAAACCTCGCTCGCCCCACACTCACCATCACCAGTACCATCTTATCATGCAATCCTGTTTCCTGCCTGCCATCTGCAGTACATAAAGCTGTTATGTTGTGTGAAGTGAAGGTGATGTTGGAAAAGAATGTGCTAGAAGTTGTTGGCAGCGAGTCTCTCGACTTTTACAGTCGGCTTTTTGTGATGAAAGTTATTGATGGGTTAAAGGCTGGTCATCAATTCCTTGTTATGAAAGTGTTTGTTCATCTTTCCCTAAGCAAGATGCTGATCTTGGTCAAGATTTTTACATAGAGAAGAAGGCAAGCAAAGGCCATGTTATGAAAAACAAAAAATTAACATATGGAGAGATTGGCAAACAAATGCACGGTTGAGTGCTTAGTCCACATTAATGTGGTGCATGTGCATATGTATACACATGCACATACAGACTGAAAAATATATGTATGTAATACATGTATTGGGTACAGTACTTTTCTCCATTTATAAATGTCAATAAAAACACTGTACCAGAGAGAGGAAGGTTGGGGGAACTACAGTGAGTGTTTTTCATTACTTTTCAAAACAGACACAAAGATGTATATTGATTTTTTTTTACATAGTATTAGTTTTCTGCGTAATTATATTAACTCATAAGCATACAGGGGAAATAGGTAGAAATACATCAACCAGCTTTGTTTTTCTTACGCTAAACAGTACAGCACTGTCTTGCATGTATTTTTAGAAGCAAATCATTTTTCCAGATATTTGTCTGAAATTGAATTAAATGTAAATTAATATGCTAAGTTGAATGAAATACAGTAATAACTTGAGATAGGAGTATAGTTCGCTCCTGGACCGAGCTCGTAAGTCAATTTCCTCGTATCTCAATTCAATTTTTCCCATATAAAATAACTGACAAAAGTTTAATCCATTCCAGCCCTCTTAAAAACACCTAAATCAGTGATAATAAAAAAGGAAAAAAATTATTTTTAAATTCTTATATTCTATAGTAGACATACTGTACACACACAAAATGATATAATAAATGATTACGTACTGTGATATGAAATAAAATGGGGTTTTATTACAAGTTCTTACCTTCGAGACAGACAATAGCAGCTAACGGCAGTGTGGAGGAGAAGGGAGGGAGAGAGAGTTTGACGGTACCGTATTTAATACTGTTCTTTACACATAGTGTAACACTTCGTCATCATGCATATTTTCTTCTCACTGCCAAACTTACTACTTATTACAAAGAATGTTCACAAATAGTGAAAATCATGTAAATAACGCAAACACAACACGGGAAATGTGTTCGGAAGTCAACAACCACGTGAACTGAACGAGTGAAGTGGGCTTAGAGCACTCCCAAGCACTTGCCCATTTAGCGTTAGCATCTGTAAGCGTGGTCGTATCTCAATATTGTGCTTATATCTCAATGCACAATTGTGCTCGGAGCCTGCCTCATATGTTGAGGTATTACTGTATTCAAAATGCAGTTAGGATAGGTTAATAATTATTGTATATGGAATTGCTGTGCACCATAACGTAAATTGCTCCCGGGTAGTACTATATTGTGTTTGCTGTGTGCCAATATTTCTTACTTATTGGAATTCATTGCTTACTGTCTGGTGAGGTGCCACTGTATTTTAATTAGCTTCCCTCTTTAATTGGGTCGAAAATGGGCTATTTTGGTGGCAATATGCAGATCCCCATTTTATATTTTATACTTAAAATGCTACTAGTTTCATCTCCTGTCTTAGTCAAGTACAGTATCTGTGTTCTAATACTTTGCCTTGCCTAATATAAAGTTGTAACATTCATCGGAATATAAATTTTAAGTTTTTGTATATATATATATATATATATATATATATATATATATATATATATATATATATATATATATATATATATATACACATAGATGGAGAAATGTATTTCTCATTCCTGTCTTAAATGTGTGGACAGTAGTTTTTGCCCTAAGCTCGGTTACCAACCTTTATTGACAGCTCTGATGTGTTACGATTCAAGGTTTACAGTGCATGCTAGGTTATAAAAAAAATTCTTTAACTTGCCACAAATGTTTTAAAAACCCAAGTTTTTTCTTTATCTACGTATATTGAATTTCATCAACAAAATTGGTCATCACAGTTTTATAAGATCTTTTATATAAATTTGAAGTGTGAACCCTTGAGGATCGAGCCTATTTTGTTGGGTGTTGTTGCTTCGAGCTGGGTCTTTGTAAGATCTGGTTCTGTGCAGGTTGTGGGCTGACTAGCCTTTGATGTATACATAATACAAAACCATTTTACTTGATTCTCTTCCAGTGAGAAAGTATTGACAAATATAAAATATGACGGAAGATTTTTTATTTGAAACTGTATACAAGAGAGCCTGTGATGATATTACTGTTTAGTAAAAAAGACTGTTTTTGTATGTTTATTTCCTAGTGGAAAGTATTAGTAGTAGTAAAGTGAATATAAAAGCAGTATAGAATATACATAATATTTAAGGAGTAAGTAACCATTTGAGATTCTGATGATGAAAATAGTCGTCTCTGAAAGGTATGTCATTTTTTAATAGATTTGCCGTTAATCATAAATAAGCATCAGAGAAATGAAAAGTCAATAAGGAACATAAGGATGTTTGTTGTCATGAAAACTATGTACGTATTCTAATTAGTGGGAATTTTTTTTAATAAGTGACATATTATTACACTTGGTTAACTTATGCCACTCAAGTAAGTTAAATTTTATGAAATGTGTTTTGTGTTATCATATCTGGCTCAGTTAGTAATGAATTACATATAAATAAAAAAAGTTCATCACTCTTTTACCCTGTAAAAATGGAAATTGGATCTCCTCTCAAATTTTTGTTGAGGTTTTTAAAAAAAAATTTCATTTAGGTTAACTTTTACCCATGATATGAGTTTTTTCTATTTTTTTTTTAATTTTCAACCATATCAAGATAAAATTTAACTCTTTAGATTTAAATTGATACAAAATTCATTATTGTAGCATGTTACACAGCAATCATGGAAAATTTATACTGAGCATTTTCACTAGATTAAGTGAAGGGTGAGTGTTCTTGCTTAGACATATTTTGATCCCCCATTCTCAAAGGGTTAAAAATAGTTTGTGAGAGGAGAATTATAGCACATGTGTAAGAGAGAGAGAGAGAGAATTCATTTTAAGCGTTTGTTTCCATTACTAAGCTACATTTTCTAGTCTTTAGTTCTGATTTTCTCGGGTCTTGGGGGTTTACTATACCCTAATGTAATATTACGTACCATGTGAATAGTTCAAAAAGAATTTATTTGTCATAATTGTTGTTTTGATAAAGCCTTAATTTAGGGAAGCCATCCTCAGCTTGTAAAGTGAATGTGTCAAGAACAGGCAGACAAAACTTGACTTGGTTGCATTCAACTTAAAAAAGATTACTAGTTGGATGTAGGTTATTAATATTTAAAAAATTTCTGAGTATCAGATCCATTGTGAAAATTTCTTCTACATATTGAATTCAACATTACGTATTATCAAGAAACTCATATAGTGAGGGAGATGAAATGGTGTGACATTTTTCAACATATATACAAAAAGAAAAACTTGGTATATGGCTATTTCTAGAGTTCAAAACAATTACCTTTAGCATGAAATTTTAAGAATTGAAAAGGAATCAACATGATGGGAATCAGTTATACAGTACAGTCCGGTCCCGAATTATGCATGTTCGAATTGTGCGATTCCCCTTTTATGTGGTAGCTAGTTCTCAAAAAAAGATTTTCTGTATCTGAGAAGTGATTCAAATTCTGCAAGTCACATGCCGCAAAACGTATCAAATCTGTTGTCTTTTCAAGTATTTTAGATGTGGTGGGGTTTGCTGGTATCTGAGAGAAGGGGTGGGGGGAATGCTTGGAAGAAAAAAACTATTATTCCTCCAAGGGGGAATGTGAGAGAAAGATTTCCTTCTCAGCCATTAGCTAAGACGGAAGGCTCTCCTCACGCATTTGTGACGTCATAGCGCAGTGTGTAGGTATGAATATAATCGGTATCATCATCATCGCCATAGGTATTATTCAGATCTGCAAAGTATATTCTGATCATCCACATCATGCAGATGTGATCATTTATTTTTTCTATTGTTGAAATAGGTTTTGACGAAAACGACTAGTAAAAGTAATTAACAGAGAAGCAGATGTGTTAGAGAGAGAGAGAGAATCGTTCGGTCTAAACTTTTCGAGAAACTGTCATTTCATGTTGAATTTTGAATTTTTTCATTTCTTTTTAAGAAATTGTAATTTCATATAAAATTTTGAATTGTCATCAGTTCTTTTTTTATTGAAGAATAGATTTATATGAAAATTATTACATAGTGAACGTGCCGGACAAAGAAACTGAGACAGGCGCTCGTAGCCAAGCTTGTTAGGCCTAACGAGAGTGAAGCCCGTATGATATGAAATGTCCCCGAAACCTCAAATGGTTCACAAAGCCTTCGTTCAGCTGAAGAACTCTTCACGGAGGATGAGATAAAGGAGTGTGAAAGTTTTTTTGGCAGAGGATAGGTAAAGGAAATTCCATCCAAAAGGTTTTTTAAAGGAAATGACTATCGTACAGTACACTTGCACCCAATGGTGGCATTGTTTATGTGGGGGAGTTTTTACCATCCTGTGTGTAATTTTTAACCTTTTTCAAGTTATTAAAACCTTTGTAATGTTTTATTTATCCATAAGAACAATTTCATATTAGAACAAATTACAGTATAGTACATAGAAAGTATTGAAAATGGGTAGTATAAAAAAGTTTGACTGGGTAAGTTGCCGTTTCCCTTGGCCTTAATGGAATTATTCCCATAAGGTATGTGTTTCGAAATCTGCGAATTTCCAATTCTGCGAGACTGTGGATCGACCTAATTCTTGCATAATTGGGGACCGTACTGTATTTGAAAAATTAATAATCACAATAGTAATACCCTTGTGTTTCCCATTGCTGAATAACCACTGGTTCCATGCAACGTAAAAACACCATAAAAACAAACAAACAATACCCTTGTGTTGGGAATAATCTTCAATTTTGGTGAAATAAATTAAACCATTATAATTTGTTTGTAAATATAGAAATAAACGAGTGTCATGTGAGAGAAATGATTGTGATGTGTGATTATTATGTTTTTCCACTTCTTTCTTGGATAGTTTCAAGAAGTCTCCAAGAAGTGACAGTTAACTGGACAATGTTAAAAATAACATGATGATTTAATTTTAAAGGCTTGTATGGTTGTTGGTAAAGTTGATTAGGTACTTTATTGATTATTTGTAAAAACTGTTATCTTACAAGAATTGAAATAATTCAGAAAGCAGCGAATTTTGAACGGAGATGACCAGCCCCTTAATGTGTAGAGTTCAGTACAATCTTGACATCATCATGAACATTCACTATTTTAACATTTTTATGCCAAGATGTCCTTTTATAGCTTCCCTTATTCAGGTCTTTCTTAGACTTATGTTCCATGTCTTGTTCTTTACCCTTTATGGTTTTCTTGACCTTCGCAAGGTCTCCATTATGCTTTTCAACTTTTTAATACCTTCCTTCCCTTCTCCCCTTCTTGTCACATGCTCAAATCCTCCAAGGTTTTTCATTCCAGCTTATTGACACCTTGTTTTGTTAGTAACGTTATATGTTGTGTAGATGCATTTTTCTATACTTGAAACATTACTGTCACCATTTTGTGGTTATACCTCTTCATAATATCTTCCATTTTCTAAATTATATATTTCTGCTGATACTGTTTGTCTATAAGATGAATATACAAATGAAAGTTTGTGTTTTGTTTCTCAAAGAATACTTATGCAGGTTTAATTGAAAAATTCCCTGATAGTTGATATCACAAAACAGAATGGTAGTACTTGACAGAGCAATTTTGGTGTTTTATTATTTTTAGATTAAGGGTTTAGGCAACATCAAAGAATTTTGCTTTGTTTACTAAAGGAATGGTCTTATAAACCAGCAGTCCAGCAATCCCACGTGAATAGCTTGTTGTAATTCTTCAACCTCTTTCAAGACTAATTTTATCATATAATCCAGTATGTTGTCAAGTTACCACATGCACCTTATCCAAGGTCTGTCTTATTACATCTCACAACATTATCCTGTTTCTTTTCACTATTTGCTTTTCTTACTCACTTGTACTATCCCTGTACTGTCTAACCAAAAATGATGCATTCACTCCTGAATATAAGCAACACACTTTAGTACATTGATGTAAAGGCGTGCATTATGCAATTTATATTGATGGCTGCAAATCTTCATGTCATGTAGGATTTTCTGCAATTTCGTCTAATGAATGAGCAGTTTTCTTTACTTAGTAATTCATAATTTTTCACTGCAGAACTCTTTGTAGTTTGGTCGGCAGTTAAGGTTATTAAAAACATGCAACTGCAGAGATTTCTGAAATTTTCAATTACTAGAAATGTTATAGAAGCCCTTCAGGATTATTGTCCTAAAAATGTGGAATTTTGAATATGTTGGATACCTGCACATACTGTATGGGCAATAAGTAGAATACTGTGCCTAGCAGCTTAAAGCTGCAGCTAATATAACTTGATCAAAGTAACATATAGTACCTGATGCTACCTCAGATCTGTTGCAATCTCTAAAGCCCAGCTTCTGTAGTAAATGGTGGATATTGTGGAATCAAAAATCTGACTATAAAAATTGAAAACTTTATCCAGTAACAAATCGGAACATTAAACTACGGTGCTACCCGACTTTTCTGCACTACACTCTGTCACCAATTTTTGTGGAACATATTTCTTACATTTCCATAGGAACTTTCACCAATGTGCAAATTTTTCTATGGCCTGTATCGCTAAAATTATTACTAATTGGTTGTTTATTTTTTCATAATGAATTAAGCAGTGAACAGTTGAAATAGGTAGTTACAAGAGTGTTAGGTAAGGGGTACATGGTATTTGGCAGTTCTAACCATTTTTTTTTTGTGGGGGGGGGACAGTGTTGCATTATCAGTGGGTTCTGGAACTTAATCCTGCAAAAAAGTGACGTAGCGCTGTAATTGTTGCATTGTGAAGTTGAATAAAGAAAATAATTTTTGTCTTCAGTTATACATGAACTCGTTAAACAACTCATGATATGTACCCAGGTTATCAAAATGTTTCCTCTGAGACTTGTTTTAGTTTTATTTATGATGTGGGAATGGTTATTTTTGAGCTCTGAGCTTCTTAAACATATCTGAATACTTGTGTAAAGACAAAGTATAGAAATCTGCCAGATACCCATATGGTTGTTAGGATTTGAACATATGAAGCTGCAGTGAAAATGACCTTAATGTAATTGATTTGGGATTATGAGATTGGTTTGTATACTTAATTGGTGAGTTTGAAATGTGAAATAAATTTGTTAGTGTTATTCTTGTGATTAATAGTATAATCAGTATGGGCGTATTGACCACAATTAATATGGAAATTTTGATGTGAATGGAGGGGTGAAAGAAGGAAGCAAGCTATCAGGTTAGAAATTTTAAGTATAGGCAGTCCCCGGGGTATGGGGTGGGTTGTTCTGTTCCACCAGCCCGAGAAGAGCCATTGTTCGGCTCAGAGGTCTGGATAAACTAATTCTTTATAATAATAATAATGGTCCAGGTGGAGCGCTGTAACCTGGAACATCATAATAATAATGGGAATAAATGGCACTTACAGCACTGTAAAACCAGGTATGGAACCATAAAACAGCTTACAGCTCTGTAAAATCAGGTTAATGGTGCCTGAGCCAAACACCATAAAGTTTGAATGCCGCAAACCGGGGACTGCCTGTATGAGGTAAATTTAGTACAACTGCATGCATGAGAGAGAGAGTGCAGTAAAGGCTGTAGTACACTTGATTATTTGTGAGAGTTGTTGTGGAATGTTTTTAAGTTCTTTCCAAAAATTTTATTTTTAGATTATTTGAAGGAAAAATATTTCCAAAAATTTTATTTTTAGATTATTTGAAGGAAAAATATTTCCAAAAATTTTATTTTTAGATTATTTGAAGGGAAAATATTGAGTTAGTGATTCATTTATTTTTCTGGAGTCAACCTGTAAAGGGAAAATATTGTAATTTAATACTTAAAGATAGGTATTCCACAAAGTACTATTGTTACCTTAGGGTGAGGGATTTAATGTAACTTGTAATATTTGTTTGTTTTTTATTTTCAATTATCAGATGGAAGCAGAACTTGAAGTAGCAGCAGCAAAAAATAAAAATGATTTTGTCTCAGAGGATCAGGCTCCTTTAGAACCAATGGAGAAACCCATTAAAGCAAGTTCTGCCAGAAATTTTGATACTGAGGTAAAGAGAGAAGCCATTGATAATGAGGAGGAGGAGGAGGAGGAAGAGGAAGAGGAGGAAGAAGAAGAGGAGGAGGAAGAGGTGGAGGAGGAGGAGGAAAATACAAATGCCCTGGAATATGAAGAGGTCTTGCCATCCAAGAGAAGTAAAGAGAAGAGAGGAAAAAAAATGACAAAGAAATCCTCCTCCAAATTTTTGTCCTTCAGGGGTGCAAATCCTTCTAGAACTAGTACAAACAAGGTAGATAAAATGGAGCATCACCAGACTAATTCCACCATGTCTCCAGAGAAGGAAATTTTTGAAGATCCTAAAGAAAAGGAAAGGAAAGACGAGGAAATGGGAAAGAATGGAGCTCATCCCTGTAAATTGGAAGAGTTGAAAGAAGGGGATTCCAAGTTAGCAATTAAGGGAGAGAATAAGAAATATTCTGTGAGAAACAGAAGATTGCCTGTGGGAAAGAAAACAAAGAAACAGTCAGATATTGGCTTCAGGAAGAGTGACCGGCAACATACTTTAGCGAACAAGAGCAGTGAGACAACAAAACGAAAAGGGAAGGCACTGGTAGATAAAGTGAAGATCGAAGGAAATACTGATGCTACTTTGGAAAAAGAAATTAAAAAGGAGCCTGAGGAACAGGTTGACAAGCCTGATCTGACTGTTACAGTCAAAGAGGAGTGTAATCTACAAATGAAGGAAGATTCATCTCCTGTTAAAGTACAAATTGAAGATTGTGATCATTTTAAGAAACCTAGTTATTTATCACTTGAGAACAAAGATGAAAAACACTTTGACTTACAAGTAAAGGTGAAAGAAGAATTGCCACAAAATGACACTAAAGATAATCAGCTGTTTGATGGCAGTATCTTTGAGGATACAACAAAAATAATAAAACATGAAGTCTTGGAAAAGATAGAAGAAGAAGTACAAAAGAATAGTGTGAGTAAGGACTTAGAGCATAAAGGTAAATTCTGCAATTCAGAGAAAGAAAACGAATATGTAATACATGGTTGCTTGCAAGAGGAAGGTCTGCAATCTCCCAGGGAACCCAAGAGTTACACTCTTTCAGAGGAAATATCTAACGTGCAGGCTAATGATGAAAATGAAGTAAATAACGTCAATGAGAGTGGAGATACAGTTGGGAAAGGGGGAACCTCTGAAATCGTGCAAGATGTATTGAATTCAAATTCACAGGAAGGCATAAAACTTGAATACACTAAAGGTAATGTATGTGAAGCACAGCCATCTAGTAGAGAAAACATTGAGCTTACAGAAAAGAAAGATTCTAATTCTAGCTCTTTGGATATGTTAACATTGAAGGATTCCAGTTTCCTTGGTTTTGTAGATGTCAGTTCAAAGGAACAAAAAGGAACAAGAAGAAAGACGTCCTCTGTGAGAAAGAGGGCAAAATGTAGAGTGAAGAGAAAGCAAAAGAATAACAAGATTCAGGAAGATCACAATGATATAAAAGCTGTGTTAGATGAGTGTAAAAAAGGACAAGATAATTCTGATGGTAAATTGTTGGTCACAGGGGAATTGACATCATCCCTAGAGAGAAATGAGCTGGAGACTTCCCAAAGATCAGCATCAAGTGTAGATGACAAATCCAGTCCAGGAAATAAAATAAGTTGGCAGAATCAACCCTTCCAGAAAGATGTTCAGTGCAGTGACTTGGGTTCATCTGCAGAGACAGAACTGGGAGATGTATCCGTGTCAGAACCTCCTTGTACACCTGAGGTTAAAGGGCCTCGTACACCAGAGGGACCAGCTCCCTCAAGTCCAGATGAGTCTTCTGTTACACCTCCAAGCCCAAGATCACCTGTAGGAGAATTAGAGAGGGGAATGACTCCACCATATTCAGGATATGATGTAGAGGATATCAGTGCAAAGGATGGTATTATAAAGTGCAGAGGCCCATACACGCCACCCTCTGAGCCACCACATTCACCATTATCGTCAATGGAAGGAATAGAAGATGGTGAAAAGATGCAAGAAGTTCCCTCAGCAGATAAAGAATTTATTGAAGACAGTGACATATCTGTGTCTTTATCATCTACATCAGGAGAAGTAGCATCTTCACAAGCAAAACCTGCACCTGTGAAGAGAAAGGTAAATTACTGTGTTAGTTACTTTGGAAAATGTTTTTGTTAGGTACTTGGGAAATGTGTATGCCATTGATATAAATACATAATCTCCAAGAAGATTCAATTGATTCCTTTTATTATAAAATTTTTTATCATTTTAGGGGGAGAAATTTTTTTCAATCCCTTTAGCCCTATAGTCTCAGTTTTTATATAGTACATCATATAACACACGATTTCTCTAGCCAAGTTGAGAACAAAAGGTTCTGTATAGATTTTCATGAAGCAGAGTCAAATGATTGATGTTTGAGTCAGTACTAGTAAAAATATTTTATCTTCTGAACATCGTTTTAGCACATACAATAGATAGATGAATCATTGCATGTTTCAAAACAGAGTTTGGAAACCAGTTACAAATATACTGTATTGTACTGGATGAAATTTTTAGAGAAGGTACAGCCATAACTTTTTTTAACATAATATTTTAATTATTTAAAAGCAATTGCTCTTGAGATACTGTGTTGATCCTGTCATGTAGAGATCCAAATTACTGAAAAGAAGTATAAATAAACAAACTGTACGTACAGCTCCTTTTGTTTTAGAAATAAGAATAAATCTAGCAGATACATGTGTGGTTTTGGTGACAGAGTGGGAATAAGGGAATGGCGCTTATCTGTTTGGTCACAGATTATAGCTGATGGTATGATATTTAGAAAAGAATATCAATCTAAAAAATTTAAATTGCAAATGCGCACATTCAATGTGCAGCCATTAGTTATTTGGAATAAATGTTCATTGGAGGTCCCTTGTAATCAAGATTTTGAAGTGGGCAAATGTGTGTTTGAACTGCATTTGACTTTCTGAAGTTGTTATCCTGAAAATTATATGTAGCTCATTGGGGTATGTTTTAGTTTGTGTATGTGATTAAGTAGAATGAATAATTTGAGATATAGAAGTTTCCACAGAATTATCAAATTGAAGCATTCTAAAATGAAGTGGTTGGGTTCCATTGTTTTAGGTTTGCAAGTAGTATTTAAGTATGTAATATATTTCACATATTTCCACTGACTAATGTTTCACACTAGAAAAGAAGGTGTGCAACCTGTTGTTTTAAAGACTTTATAACTGTTCTTATGAGTTTTTAAGTTTTGAAGCATTGCAACAATTACTGGGGAGAAGGGTAAAAATGTCAACTATTTGTTTGTCACAGTGAAACTCAACTCAATATCTTCCCTCCCCAGTTGTCTATTTTGGAGTACCGCAAAAGAAAAAGCGTAAATAATGAAGCTGATGGGAAAGTGACAGCCGTGTCATCATCGAGCTCCACTCTATCCTCCTCTGCTTTGTTGTCATCCTTAACCAGAACTGGCCATGATGTAGAAGTGTCCAACAGTTCTGTTGGATCAACAGCTGCGTTGAATGTACATTCAGCCACTTCATCATTTCAAGAAGTGTTACCAGGTGGTTCTCCATCATTGTCATTGCGCTCCAAAGGGGCCTATCTTTTGGATGCTGAATCTCCTCCATCTCCTCCATCTTCATCCCCCCCAGATCTCCCACTCTCTCCAATTCAGCCTTTATCACTCATGTTGATCCCAGATGTTTTGGATAAGTCAGCTGGCAGGGAAAAGCCTAAAGGTAAAGTAAACCACTGTTGGTTTTGAGGCTGTTTTTATGAAAGAAAGAAAGATTATTTTCTTTATTGATAAAATTACTTTAATAATACTCATTTACAAGTAGCATAGTGACTAGTAAGTGAAAGTATTCCTTAAGAACCTTCTTACTATGAACAAATTAGGAGTTTAGTATCTTGTATTTTTAAAGGAATTTGCTCGTAGAGTTCATATTTCATTCAATGCTTAGAAGTATGAATTAAAATATTTTTTTAAGACTTCATGGATGGTTGAGTACAGGCAGTCCCTGGGTTACGACGGGGATTCTGTTCTTGAGATGGGTTGTAAGCCGGAACATCGTCAAAAATCCTAAGAAAACTTTACTTTTAATGCTTTGGGTGCATTAAAAGATATGTAAACTGCATTCTTATTGCATTTTTCATAAAAAAAATATTGATATTGATTATTTTGCATTTTTGGAGTCATGTTTCTTCTGCCAGATCAGCGTTGTAGGCATTGTAACCCTGGAACATGCGTCATAAACCTGGAAATAATTTCTGATGAATATAATTGAAAAGCGTTGTAACCTTGGAACGTCATAAGCCGAACCCGTCATAAACCGTGGACGGCCTGTAATAATATGTATTCAGTATTCTTTACATTTGTCATAAAATATTAAGCAATAATTTAATTAGTTTTAGTATTTTACAGTGTTTTCACAGATTTATTTTTTTATCAGCAAAAGTTATTTGTCTATATGTAAGAAGAGTATACATACTGTATTGTGGCCTCAATTGATTAAAATACAGAATAATGTCAATGCAGTATTTTGACTTTAATATTTTTTATAATGCTTTAGTTTACCTGATTTTTATTTTTGTGGTTTTCCCCTTTTTTCCAGAGGTGAGGGAAAATATAGACAGTGAAGAAAATACCTCAAAGGTAACTAGCACATTTCTGAATGCGAAGAATTACAGTGTGAGTTTAGGTACTAAAAGTGAAATTCATGGTTTGCATGACAATTGTATAAGTGACAAGAAACCTGGGAGTTGTAAAATAAGTGAGAGCAGTCATTTGAAAAATGAAACTTTGTGCTCGAAAGCAAATAGTAGCTGCTCTACTAGAAACAGCAGTATCAGAACAAGTAACCCTAAAAACTTGTGTAAATCTTCAAGCAGAATAAATGTTAGTATTAAGAATAAGACTGTTAAAAACAGCAAAAGCTCCTTGGTAAGTGTGTGTATGTCAAGTGATGTTCTTGGAGGTTCTCCATCTGCTGCTGCTCTCTCTCCCTCTGCTGATGTGAAATGGAATGCTGCTCCAACTCTGCTTGAACGTCAGAGAGAAAACTTGACGGAAAGGCTCCGAAGAGAGTTTGGATTGTGCGTTTCAGATGATGATGAGGAAAAATCGGGTAAGAAGGGTTCCCTCAGTTTTGGTAATGACTTTTCCTCTTTTGTAAAGTAAATTGATGGAACTGTTCATTGTGTCAGTATTGCTCTCTTCTTGTTAGACATTGATACATCTGTTATCAGGAGCATTTTGTATTAGATCTAGTACTTTTATTGTTTACTGAAAAAATGTTGTTTATGGTACTTTAGCAGATGAAGATCGAGAAAGATTTCACAAGCGGGGAAAAGACAAGAGCCTTCCACCACCGCCGCCACCCCCTACAGCTCCTCCAAAAAACTCTATATTCCATGGACGTGAAGTCACGGTTCAGAAAGCAGCCTGCTCTTCAAAAATAGGTGCAATATCTTCTGGTTCCAGTGTTGCCTTAAGTAGTGGTCCTGGATTACAATCTGTTCAACCTCAGAGTAGTTGCCACAGATTGTCATCTGGGATTCAAAAGACATCACATCCAGGATCACATTTACCAAATATTGTTGGGTCATCCTTTACTGGTGTAAGTATTGCTCCTCCAATACCTGTACCACCACCAAGTTCATCGGTCTCTGGATCTGTTGTTCCTGGCATCGGTGGGCTTCCGCTCTCTGTAACAATGTCTTCTGGCCCGGGTCCCCCATCCCATCCATTGCCATCAATATCATCTACGTCCTCTTTGTCGTCTTCAACATCAGATGTCCCTGGGCAAGTGATGCCAGTTCCATGTGCTATTACTCCATCAAGAGGAGTTCCATCAGGTTTGCCTGTTTCCACAAAATCGACTGTATCAGGAGTGCAGTCCCTTGGTAGTGATTCCACTTCAAGGCAACATTTATCTTCAGTTCCCAATGCTGGACAGATGAATAAGATTAATCTGTCAGCTCCAGTACCGCCACCTCCTTCCCCTTCCCAAAATTCTTCATACACTCTTGGATCTTACCCGAGAAATATATACTCAAATTCACCCAGTGGAGCTCTCGCTCAAAGTATGTCTCTCTATTCTCCAGTTGGAATGAGTGCTCCTCCTCCTCCGCCACCACCACCTCCCCCACCCCCTCCCCTTCCTCACACATCCCATCATACAGATGGCAGTAGCTCCACTTTGCGACCTGGTTTGATTGCTCCTGTTGCTGTAAGACATCAGCAAAATTCTCCTGTTCATGGCACCCCACGAGGAGTAGCACCAACTTTGACGTATGGTAGTGGAGGATACCCTGGAAATTTAGATTGCTCTGCCTCAGGCACCAGAGGTTCGTGATGGCAGGTTTTTTGTCCATTGGGGTCCAAGTTTGTCGTTAGCAGGTTGGGTGGAGTCTTGAGTAAAGGTTTTGACTTAATAATGATGATCTCCTCCCAGGACTGTAGCATCGTTGGCCTTGCTGTCCGTGCAAAATTTTTTCGAGTCCTTGTGCGAATATTTGGTCTTTATTGGTTAGGCCAGATGAAGTGTTTTTGCTCTGTTTATTGCATAATGTGTAGAGTGGCAGCTTTTCATAATGTGCTGCATTTTGCACCTTGTCACAAAGCACTTATTTGTGGCCTGACCCCATGAATATTGAAATGTTGATTGTTGGAAAGCTTTACATGTTTAGAATATTTTGTTGATATGAACCATCCATGCCCTTCCATTCCTTTCTTTATATTTTATAGTTTTTATTTTGCTTATCCTCTCCCTTCTTTTTGTTTTTTAAAAAGTACAAAATAATATTAGGTTTTTCTCTTTGGAAAAGCAATGGGCTCTTTAATCTTGCAATACAGAAGCAGCCCAAACTGCCAGAGGAACTTGTGAGTGTGTGTGTGTTGTGCTTGTGTGAGTGAGACAATCATTTCGTACACTCCTTTGAAGAGTACAGGGAAAAGGAAGTAGAATTGAGGTGTTATAATTGTATAATTATATAGTTATCATTATTCTTGTTGTTATTATGATAATAGTGCTATTATAACTACTTTTTCTGTGTATATACAAAGCTTTTATGTACAAGATCTTAATACTTTTATCTTGACTGTTGGGTACAGATAGCTTTTTTGTCAAAGGTGAAAGAAAGCTTTCCAGCATATTTCTCACTCAGGGCAAATTTTTATTAGTCTGGGATAATATTTTTTGGATCATTATGTTAATCTTGTAAATGTTACATTTGGAAAATAATCCAAGATCCCCCCTCACTCTCAGTGCGTCACACAAGGACTCAATCATGCTTTCAATATTTTGAATTATTATTCTTAGAGCTTACAAATCTACTAGCAGTTCACATATTTCATAACCAGAGAACCAACAAACAGATTTGGCTTTGTGTGTGATGGTTACTGTCATTCA
>NC_061100.1:41123877-41253154 GCF_015104395.2 Macrobrachium nipponense
AACATGCAAAACTGCAGAAAAAAACAGTCTGAATGTTTATGATTATTTATTTACTGCTATTTATGCCAGTAAGTTTGGAAAACAAATCTGAATCCTGACTTTGTGTAGCAACTGTTTTCTTTGTATTTCAGAGGAAATTTATAGTATAGCTGGTGGTTGGTTTTGATGGCAATTTAATGCTGAATAGTTTTTTTTCTTCCCTCTTTATTGAAAAAAAGCTGAATGACAATTTTGGATTAACTGATGGTAGTTTTGTGATAAAATTATTTATATAAAATAAACGTGACGATACAATTGTTGTAGCAGCATACAAAAGTAAAATAATTTCCCTTTTGAATAAGCATTGCAACTGATAAGTTAGTGGTAAATAAAGGTGTCTTGAATCCATATTTTTTGTTAAACTAAGTTTTCAGGTCAATGTGAAGTAATTTCTCACATTAGGGAGGTGGTCTTACTACTCTTTTAAGCTGAGATAGTCTAGTTTTCTTATTGCATTGTCAAGGTCAAATAGAGTTTAATTTATCCCATACCAGGCAAATTATACAGATTGCCATAAAGAATGCTAAAATTTATGTACCTTTATTACTTAATTTGACTAAAGATCTAAACAGAGATATGCAGTTTTTGCTCAGTGCAATGACAAAGGCTTTTTAATTATTTATAATGATTTACATCAGTTATTTTGAAGAAAATAAGAACGAAAAAAAATTTCAACTTAGTTTTCCACCATGGAACAATCTAAGTTAAAGTTGGCCATAATTTCTGTGGCTTGGCCGTAAAGAAATTTTGAAAAGATAACTAAAGGGGCAGACGGCATTTTTTACACTTCATGTAGATTTTTGATACCAGGTAAAACTAAAATAAAGTTCCTTACGAATGGCGAATTAATAGATTAGTTTAGTGATCAGGTTAAACGACTTAATAATGCTGTTTATGCCAGCTCCATAAAGATTATTTTATGGCTGAAAGTTACTGCTCTTGTAGAAAGCAAGAGGCGCTTGCGTATTCATGCGGACGTACGTTCTGTAAGTTTATCATTCACTTTCTGTACTGTAATTTATAAAATCACACTTAAGGTCTACATACTGCTCAAAAACAAGAAATCATTCACCCTTGACCAAATGATGTTTGGAGAAACCAAATGCATTTCAGGGGAATTATTTCCTGTCGGCAATGCCAGATTCGGCCAGGCTACGAAAATTCGTTGGAAGATTCCAACCATACGGTATGAATATACTAAGATTCTAAGGAACCATTCATCCCAAATTGGCCGAGGGGCCGCCAGGTCATTTGTGCAGGAACAACATCCACAAGCCTAACATCGCCATAAAGAGGCCCATACCAGACTCAGAATGGAAAAACAGAGCCTTCTTATGGGGCAGTTACGATCAGTTATCTGTAGGACAGGCTCAAACAGACCGACCTTTCGGGGACGCAGATTTCCTCGCCCCATCAGTGTAACGTTAAAACCGAGTAGTGAAACGCACATATCCAGTTAACTCATTCATTGGTAAAAAGTAAAAAATGTGGCCATTAACATCTTTGCAATGATACAATAACAAATGTGTGACTGAAATTGGAATTGGATTATAAGATTTAGGACAAACACTAAACGCTGGGAACTTTGAGTTCATTCAGCGCTGTAAGGGAAACTGGGGATAAAGGAGGCTATAAAGGTTTATCAGGAACAGTTGACATGAGAGGGTTGTTGGGGGGGGGGGGGGTGAGCAAGATGGCAGAAAAAATATGAACAGAGGCCCAGTAAAAGGAATGGAAAGGGTTGCAAGTAGGGACCAAGGGGACTGCAATAACCTTAGTAATGGCTGCGTTGCACCGCGTGGGGTAGCCTTACACTGATGGCACTCCTGTCGCGGGAGGATTTCCCCCCCCCCCCCCCCATAACATTAAGATACGAGAATAAGAATAGTAATATTAGTAAACATATGCACTGTTGTCAGTCTTCCTGCCTGGAGACAGGGGTTGGAGAATGGTACTGTGTCATAGTTGACACGATGGGTATGAAGACTGATGTTTGCGCTGCCTGGGAATTAGGGTAGGCCTATCCTACCTGTT
This sequence comes from Macrobrachium nipponense, assembly GCF_015104395.2. Classification (NCBI taxonomy): domain Eukaryota; kingdom Metazoa; phylum Arthropoda; class Malacostraca; order Decapoda; family Palaemonidae; genus Macrobrachium; species Macrobrachium nipponense. The sequence goes on from NC_061100.1 coordinate 41,125,951, forward strand.
ATTACATGATATTCCTTGTGTGTATGAGTCATTACTGATGAGGCCAGGTGATGTCTTTCCACTGGGAGGCAATTGAAGTGCTGATTTCCATTTTAGGGGTATTGAAGAAAATTCCTGGTACTCATCTTGTTTCTTTATTACTTATTGCATCATGCCAAATTTCTCCCAGGCCTAGTCTCCTCGACTTGGTCAATTTACCTATTATAGTCTTCAGAACTCCCTGGACTAGATCCCTTGCAAGGGATAGATAATCATTTGTATTAATAATTTGGTAAAATAGCCAAATTGAAGGGTGGACCAGTTGCGTCTTTCTCACACGAGAGCATTCGTGATTCTTACATGGTTCTTTCTAGTGTTACCAAAAGCAGACGAAAGATTCAGGGCAGCGCTCCCATACTCAAAGCGCAAGAAAAAAAAACAAAACAAGGGACTGGCTACACTGCCACGCACTCGTAGTTCCAATCACTCTTACAACAGTAGCGTAAAGATATTAAAGGAGGATGATGAACCAATTCCTAAATAAATCACTAATAATTAAAGTAATATTTTTCCCATTACAAAGCTTTTCCCTCGGGGAAGAATTGATTCATGTCCACTCTAATATCAAGGACAAATTTTCCTAACGGAACCAAACAGCTCCTTAGATGGGTCTGCGACTGTGGAAAAGCAGGTCTTGTACAGTAGAGACAAGTAACGATCTCAACTAGAGACTAAAGGGGCTCTTGCAACAACATGAAACAAGGATATACTTGAGTACTAAATGGGGACACTACACTATAGGTGTGCTCAATACAGCTTTCCTAACAGCTTTGTCCAGCCTAATACTGGGGTTGGATTGACTCCACTTACACAGTATGTCACATCACTGCAACAAAAGAGTTCTCCACATGTGAAGACAGAATTTACTCCTATTGAGGCGTCCTAATGATTGTCAAACTCACCAGAGCTCTTGGCTAGGAACGACTCTAAACTTGAACCTCAAAGGGGTTTGGAAAGTGGTGTACTCTATCTTCTAAGATGTACCAAACCAGTACTACAAGAGCAAAACTCTGACAATTTCCTATAAGACAAGACCCATAAGACCACATTTGCATTCCCAACCAGGCACTATGTGAATTCTTGTACAAAATGTTTTATATTCAAATGTTTTGTGCAATAATTGATATATTGTCCTAGTTTTAGGCGATTTTCCAAATGATTTTTGAAATTCCATTGTTCATTACTTGGAATGTGAGACGTATGTGGTGTAGACATTATGGATCGTTGAGTGTTATTATGTTTGGGTGTTAAGTGTTGTATTGTCCCCTGTATGTCAACCAACTTCTGGTCCAAGTCCTTGATTTGATTTGATAAATCTCCCACTTGAGACCAAACGTCCTGGTAGGATTGAGTGAAGCCCTTAACTGTCTGTAATGCTTGTTGTGTTTCTTGTTCTAATTGAATTAGATCAATATATGAATCATCATTACCAGTCGCCATTGTTACAATATTTCAAACACTTATATACAATCAAATAAATAAATGTAAACTACATTAAGAGACAATACCATACAATCCGTCTCTACAGAAATAATGAATATGCATGTAAACAAATCATGACCTTACTAGATAAAAATCAACAATATTGTATAAAGAAATGCATACAATACGACAAAACATTATAAGTGACCTACATAATTTATAGGCACAGTGGGTATGGATCAGAAGCACTGGACTACAGATCCTACACAGCTGCCACCAAATGTCACAGGCGGATTTTCCCCTCACCATGACATTATGATACAAGAATAAGAATAATATTAGTAAATATATATATATATATATATATATATATATATATATATATACATACATACATACATACATACATACATACATACATACATACTACATACATATATATATATATATATATATATATATATATATATATATATATATATATATATATTATATTATATATATATATATATATTATATATATATATATATATATATATATATAGTCTTATTACTGATGAGGCCAGGTGATGTCTTTCCACTGGGAGGCAATTGAAGTGCTGATTTCCATTTTAGGGGAATTGATGAATATTCCTGGTGCTCATCTTGTTTCTTTATTACTCATTACATCATGCCAAATTTCTCCCAGGCCTAGTCTCCTGGACTTGGTTAATTTACCTAGTCTTCAGAACTCCTGGACTAGATCCCTTGACTATACTCTGTTTTTTTTTTCATCTGTCCATCCACCTGTGGTGTTTTTGTATGGTAACACTGCGTCCCGGGGTTTAGATAGTTACGCTACTTGTAAGTTTTAGGTAAATAAAAGGATATCTGGGTGTACATTTGTAACTGAAAAGTGTTTTAATAATTTACTGTATGCGAATTACACCGTTAATATTCGAAATTGGATATTATTATAATCGTTGAATGTTAGCTGAATGTAACTATCTAAAGCCCGGGACGCAGTGTTACCATACAGTGTTATTATGTTTGGGTGTTAAGTGTTGTATTGTCCCCTGTATGTCAACCAACTTCTGGTCCAAGTCCTTGATTTGATTTGATAAATCTCCCACTTGAGACCAAACGTCCTGGTAGGATTGAGTGAAGCCCTTAACTGTCTGTAATGCTTGTTGTGTTTCTTGTTCTAATTGAATTAGATCAATATATGAATCATCATTACCAGTCGCCATTGTTACAATATTTCAAACACTTATATACAATCAAATAAATAAATGTAAACTACATTAAGAGACAATACCATACAATCCGTCTCTACAGAAATAATGAATATGCATGTAAACAAATCATGACCTTACTAGATAAAAATCAACAATATTGTATAAAGAAATGCATACAATACGACAAAACATTATAAGTGACCTACATAATTTATAGGCACAGTGGGTATGGATCAGAAGCACTGGACTACAGATCCTACACACCTGCCACCAAATGTCACAGGCGGATTTTCCCCTCACCATGACATTATGATACAAGAATAAGAATAATATTAGTAAATATATATGTATATATATATATATATATATATATATATATATATAACATACATACATACATACATATATATATATATATATATATGATATACTATATATATATATATATATATATATATATGTCTTATTACTTGATGAGGCCAGGTGATGTCTTTCCACTGGGAGGCAATTGAAGTGCTGATTTCCATTTTAGGGGTATTGATGAATATTCCTGGTGCTCATCTTGTTTCTTTATTACTCATTACATCATGCCAAATTTCTCCCAGGCCTAGTCTCCTGGACTTGGTTAATTTACCTAGTCTTCAGAACTCCTGGACTAGATCCCTTGACTATACTCTGTTTTTTTTTTTCATCTGTCCATCCACCTGTGGTGTTTTTGTATGGTAACACTGCGTCCCGGGGTTTAGATAGTTACGCTACTTGTAAGTTTTAGGTAAATAAAAGGATATCTGGGTGTACATTTGTAACTGAAAAGTGTTTTAGTAATTTACTGTATGCGAATTACACCGTTAATATTCGAAATTGGATATTATTATAATCGTTGAATGTTAGCTGAATGTAACTATCTAAAGCCCGGGACGCAGTGTTACCATACAAAAATACCTCAGGCGGATGGACAGATGAAAAAAAAAAAAAAAAAAAAAAACAGAGTATTATAGAGATCCCTTGCAAGGGATAGATAATCATTTGTACTAATAATTTGGTAAAATAGCCAAATTGAAGGGTGGACCGGTTGCGTCCTTCTCACACGAGAGCATTGTGATTCTTACATGGTCTTTTAGTGTAACCAAAATGCAGACGAAGGATTCAGGGCAGCGCTCCCATACTCAGTGAAGATAAACAAAACAGAGGACTGTGTTACAACAGTACCGTAAAGAGATTAGAGGAGGATGATGAATCAATTCCTAAATAAATCACTAATAATTAAAGTAATATTTTTCCCATTACACTCCCCTCCAAGGTGAAACGTTTTTGAGTGATCATTGAAACCAACAAGTAAAACTGAAAATGTATACTATTAAAAGATTCAAATGATAAAAGTATATACACAAACTACGTATTCAGGGAAAAATATATATTATATTATAATATATATATTACACAGACACACACAGACACAGACACACACACACACAAATATATATATATATATATATATATATTATATATAATATATATATATATATATATACATACATATATATATATTATATATATATATATATATAATATATATATATATATACGTATATATACATATATATATAGATATATTATATATATATATATATATATAATATACTAATATATATATTATATATATATATATATATATATATATATATATATATATTATAATATATATATATTATATATATATATATATATATATATATATATATATATAATTTTCGCAGTGTATCTGTGCCCAGCTGCATACAAGATCTTGATTAATTTGCTGCAAGCTAACTGCTGCCATGCTTTTGCCTTATTTATGTCAATATTCAATCGCAATCCATTTCTTGTTTATCTTTGCTTATTGGCAATGTTTACCTGCAATCAGTTTGTTATCTATAGTAGTTAGCTGGCCGCTTGAAGCAGAGAGAGTCACCTCAGATCATATGAGCACAGGCTGTAATGGGCAAATGAATCTGACTCAATCTTTGGGTAACAATGTGAAAATACATTTGTTGCAGCTAGATGGTTTCACATCGGTAGCTCCGAAGATTTTCGTCATAACAGAAGACCTCCGTAGAGGGATAGTGCCGTCAGTGCACCTCACGTGGTGCACTCTAAGCATTACTTAAGGTTCTTTGCAGCACCCCTTCGGCCTCAAGCTACAACCCCTTTCGTACCTTTCAGTTTACCCGCTTTTATACTCTTTCATCTTACTATCCACCCTCTCCTAACAATTGATTCTTAGTGCCTTAGTGCAACCAAAAAGTATTAAGCGGCCCACACACGCTCAAATTTTTGGTCCAATTTTTTTATGTCAAATTATTTTACATGAATTTGATCGTGTGTGGCGTAATTTGATGGCCTAAAAGGTTTGATGTCAAATTTTTTACTGATCTGATTTCAGTAGATATTTTTTGAGCCAACGTCAAACAATTTGTGCTTGTGTGGTACCTAGGCTAGCAATAATTTGCGCAAATTAGTTAGTGATTAGACATAATCTGAGGAGGACGTGCGCCGCTCATCGTCATCATGGCTCCGACAAAACATGAAAAGAAATTTCTTCTTGAGCTTAGTGATGTTTATAGAAGTTTACCACAACTTTGGAACATTAAAAGTGACTGTTATAGTGACAGAAATAAAAAAGATATGGCATATGAGACTCTTCTACAGAAATTCCGTGATTATTATCCGGAAGGGACGAAGGAGGAGCTGAAGAAGAAAATAAACTCACTGCGGACGAGCTTCCGAAAAGAATGAAAAAAAAAATAATGATTCTCCGTCCATGCGAAGAAAGTTCTTGAAAACATCAGGTTCACTAACTCTCAGTTCATTTAATAAAGGAGCATGACCAAATCGTTCACGACACAAATACATTGCTGGGCCCACTTTCGTCTCTTTCGTTTCTGTGTGCTCTTCAACGCTAAGCCAAGAGCCAACGCTGTATATGCATCCATGATGACACTCGGGAGCAAATGAAAATTTGATGAGAAGTTTGAGCGTGTAGGGCGAACGTCAAACCGTCAAATAATTTGACATAAAAAATTTGAGCGTGTGTGGGCCGCTTTAGAGAAGATAGGGGAGGACACTCGACCGTTGCCTTTGTAACAACGGGCGACGGTGGCGCCTCTAGCGGCTGCAGGTCAGTTTGAAGATGTCATCAGTGAACTGTCAAGTTTCAGTGCAGCATTTAATTGTCATAATTCAAGAAAGAAAATACCCAAGTTATACATTTTTACGATTCCCCAAAGACAAGGAAAGGTGAGTGATATGTTTTCAGTTACATTTTCTCAAAACTAAGTTCACATGAGATAGGTAGCTATGTTGATGGTTAGCCTAGTCTCTCGTTGTTCCTTTGACCGAAACCGTTTTGTCCAGACACTGCAATGGTTACCGATTGTTGTAGCTATAGATATAGTAGGTAGAGTGGAGGGGTTTGACAGGCTATGATAGCCGAACCAGTTTGAAATGTGCACTGCCTGACGCCATGCTATCTGATTATTAGCTAGCCTAGGCTAGGTAGTATGTTAACTGACGCAACTCATACACTACTACTAGCTAATGGGAAACCAGTATGCTCTTTAAGGGGGCCGGCCGGAACCCCTATACCTACCTATATGGTGGTATAGGGCGAAAAATGCAAAGTTAGGAAAAAATTCGGTAGATCTAGTGTACTTATCCGCGGCGGCCCAGAGTATGGCAGTTGCGGTTTTTCTATGCAGTTTTACCTCCTGAACAAGAATTTGAAGTAATATTTATTCGGACGACTCTAATTTACCTTTGAACTCTATCCTACGGTAAAGGGGATTCCCATTGGGAACTGGGGTTTTGGGTGGGGACAAAACCCCAACTCTATCCTTACGGTAAGGGGGACCCCCAGTGGGAACCGGGGTTTTGGGTGGGGAGAAACCACTTGGGGGGAGATTTTGCCGTGTTATTGTGGTATTTCCCACATTTATCACTTTTAAAAACACGAAATACAGGCGGCAATAAGAAATAACAAAACTAGCGATAGTGGAGCCGTTCCACATCCATATTCGTCTACTACTACTACTACCACAACACTGAATCCTACTACGCATGCGCTAACTGTAAGGGAGCTTTTGGCCTAAACTCAGACTTCTTAGTGAGGAAAGAAATGGGGTTTACGGGAGGGATATATGTATTTAGCCAAACACGTTACAGTATGACCCCTACATTGCTACCGGACTGAGTGAAGGATTGGGTGGTAACAGGGTTCCCAGATTTGGCAGTTTCTCACCAAATTTGGCTTTTTTTTCCTAATTTGGTGGGTAAAATTCACTTTGGCTGGTTAGTGGTATTTTGGCTGGTTTTCAAACACTTTCTATTTGAGCTAAACACTGATCCCACGTTTGAGGAATCTCTCCCCAGATTGGGAATTTTTGAAGGTTTTCAGGAAAATCTGGGGAATTTCAATAGGTTTTCAGTAAAAACTTGGTAACATTTAAGCAAAATATGTAGATGGAATTAAAATAAAAATCACACACACACCAGATGACCACAAAACAGGCTGCCGGATTCTCAGAGAACGAGCCTCATTTCAAAATTTCAATTCATTCTCGTTTTTTTTCCTGTATTCTTATATTAGTTTATATTATCTAACTAAAACTATGATGCCGCTATACAAGCTATATTATGATAAAAATATGCATTTATAAAGATAAATATAACCCACATATATTTGCCGGTTATTTGGGTTGGTTGGATTTCCATTTGGCGGGATTTTGGCTGGTTTCATGGTAGACTTTGGCTGGTTGGTAGTGGTGTCATCTGGGAACCCTGGCTGGTAACCATACGTTGAGTTACATAAAAGCATTTACCTAATTTGTTTATTAAACATGTTATGTGAATTCTAGTGTTTATTCCTTTTCCTTTTTCCATAGTATTTGTATAATAACTGTTTTGAAATATCCCCACCTAATCATTTCACCATATATAACTTGAAATATTATGTTATAATTGAGGACAGACACCTAAAAATGCCTACGTGTTGATATAGAACTCAGTTTTAGGACGTTTCGTTACCTACCTACCTACCTACCTGTTACGTGAAATTGCACATTGCGTTGCATATTACATACACACTCCCTATATCATTTATACACGTCAGTCCCACCCTCCCCTTTCCAGTATTCACGACTGGCTCTTTACGTTACACCATTTACAATGCATTTCTCACCGATACCAATACCTAGATTAAAGTTTGCCATTATTATTATAAAACCTACATTTAAATATATAACATATAAATATATAGTTTGCCATTATTATTATAAAACCTACATTTAAATATATTCCATTATACAGTTTTACAGACATTACAATTTACACCTCCCTTCCACTTTCCTTACTATTATGCAGTTATGTATGTTACTTTTAACATTTTACAACACTTCCACACCCATCACAGTTAGGTTTATATGTCAGTTTACCTACTGGGGGCCGAATCCCCTCCCCCGGTTAGGCAAACATACCCTTAGTTTAGTTTGTTATATGTTGGTTTACCTACTAGTTTTACTTCTTGAAGGGGGTTACCCGGTTAGGCTAGGTTGATTAGTTCTTCAAGGGTGGATACCGGGGGGGGGGTTTGGGGGGGGTTTGGTTAGGTTAGGTTACATTACCTACTTGGTTACCTACTACGTTAGGTTTGGTTAGGTTACATTCCTTACTAGGTTAGGGGGTACGGGGGGCGAAGCCCCCATGGTCAGGCAATATTCCCTACTAGGTTAGGTTAGGTTGGTTAGGTTACATTCCTTACTAGGTAGGTTAGGCCTTTAAGGGGGGGTACAGGGGGCGAAGCCCCCCTGGTCAGGCAATATTCCCTACTAGGTTAGGTTAGGTTATATTCCTTACTAGGTTACGTTAGGCCTAGTATTTCCCTACTAGGTTAGGTTAGGCCTTTAAGGGGGGGTACGGGGGGTGAAGCCCCCTGGTCAGGCAATGTTCCCTACTAGGTTAGGTTAGGTTACATTCCTTACTAGTTTAGGTTAGGCCTTTAAGGGCCTAGTCATTTCCCTACTAGGTTAGGTTAGGTTACGTTCCTTACTAGGTTAGGTAGGCCTTTTAAAGGGGGGCGGGGTACAGGGGGCGAAGCCCCCCTGGTCAGGCAATATTCCCTACTAGGTTAGGTTAGGTTGGTTAGGTTACATTCCTTACTAGGTTACATTAGGCCTAGTATTTCCCTACTAGGTTAGGTTAGGTTACGTTCCTTACTAGGTTAGGTTAGGCCTTTAAAGGGGGGTACGGGGGGGCGAAGCCCCCCTGGTCAGGCAATGTTCCCTACTAGGTTAGGTTAGATTAGGTTGGTTAGGTTACATTCCTTACTAGGTTAGGTTAGGCCTTTAAGGGGGGTACGGCAATATTCCCTACTAGGTTAGGTTAGGTTGGTTAGGTTACATTCCTTACTAGGTTACGTTAGGCCTAGTATTTCCCTACTAGGTTACGTTAGGTTACGTTCCTTACTAGGTTTGGTTAGGCCTTTAAGGGGGGGTACGGGGGGGCGAAGCCCCCCTCGTCAGGCAATATTCCCTACTAGGTTAGGTTAGGTTAGGTTGGTTAGGTTACATTCCTTACTAGGTTACGTTAGGCCTAGTATTTCCCTACTAGATTAGGTTAGGTTACATTCCTTACTAGGTTAGGTTAGGCCTTTAAGGGGGGGTACAGGGGGCGAAGCCCCCCTGGTCAGGCAATGTTCCTACAGGTTAGGTAGGTTAGGTTGGTTAGGGTTACATTCCTTATAGGTTAGGTTAAGGCTTTAAGGGGGGTACAGGGGGAAGGCCCCCTGGTCAGGCAATTTCCCACTATTAGGTTAGGTAGGTTTAAAATTTTTTTTTTCCCCTTTTTTTAAACTAGGTTGGTTAGGCCTTTAAGGGGGTACGGGGGAGGGCAAGAAGCCCCCTGGTCAGGCAATATTCCCTACTAGGTTAGGTTAGGTTACATTCCTTACTAGGTTAGGTTAGGCCTTTAAGGGGGGGTACAGGGGGCAAAGCCCCCCTGGTCAGGCAACATTGCCTACTAGGTTAAGTTCCCTACTAGGTAAGGTTACATCCCCTGCTAGGTTAGGTTATGTTAGGTTGGTTTGGTTCTTTCAGTTGGGTTACAGCAGGCACAACCCCACCCCTGGTCAGGCAACATCCCCTACAAGTTTAATTAGTTTTGTTATATGCTAACCTATGTTTAATTTGTCGTCTTTTGTATTATTAAAAACAACTATAGGCCCTATTACACATTTACCACCCAGGACTTAAATCCCACCCCCTCCTGGGCCCGTTATATGTGTATTTGTATTATTTCATATTTTGAACCCATCCCACATTTACATTTAGTTCCTTAACTACCCATTTACTTTTATTACCCTTAACATTGCTAACTTATCTTGTTAAGTGCTTGTTCATTTACCTCAGCCCCACCCTGCCTCAACCAATAGCATCAAAGCATTTTTACTACTCCACCCCACCTCTCCTACCCTGTTTTCTACGGTCGGCCTCCTGCCACCTCCTAACTGTAGAACTCCAACACTGATGAATCTGCCGCCATGACATCCACTGCTGCATCTACTTCACGCTCGCCCCAGCCCCTCACCAGGAACTCTTTGCCAACTTCATGTAACAATTGTTACATGAGTTACAAAGATTTTTCTGCCTTTTACTCAGGTAATTATGATCGACTAATCGGTTTTTTGCCAGGACCACGGCCTCCTGAGAAAAGCAGGTCTTTTGCCCCCATTCAGTCGACTCCAAGATACGGGAGGAGAATGTATAACTTCGTCGGGTACTTGGCTGTTGCTTATTTCAAGCTGCATTTTGAGGAACCCAAGACCCGCCTCCACGCATTCTTAAAAGCAGCTGCTGCTTTGTACCCTCCAGCCCCTTTAAAGGTAAGGTCCAAACATTATTCTTAATTATTATGTTTTAGGAAAGTGAGTGTTAGGCTTTCGCCGAAAGTTGCGTCAAGGTATGTTACTATTCAGTGGGGTGCTGCTAAGACAACTCGTACCTTCCAGCTTACCCCGCCCACCCCCTGTGCGTTACCCCCCCCCCCCCCCCTTAGTGAACAAATGGCTCCGTGGTGGTTGGGGAATTTAAACATGGCGGCTGTGTTTACATTTCCTTCACCGTAACGAATACTTGCTACCTTCCTATAGGACCGTTCTTCGGTGACTTAGACTATGGCAATTGACATTTTCTATGTTATTTTAGTTGCTTTACAAGGGTTGTAAGGAATATTTTTTTCGTTTGGTTGGAACTAAACTTTAATATACCTTTGAGTTTGGTGCGGCTATTATGTAACTTTCAAAGGTAAATTACTGCTTATGTTTAAGCCGGCCGAATGGATATTACTTTTAAATCTTGTACAGTAACTCAAATAACATAGGAATCAGTCAATTGCCATAGTCTAAGCCACCGCGGATTGCTTCTGTAGAAATACCAAAAATTCATGGAGCTTCATATGGCAATTGAGAATACGTAGCTATACGAAATATTTCGTCAAAATTCCTCTTACTTTCGTAGTTACAGGGTAATTAGTAAACATAACTCAATAAGCCTAAAACATTCATCCGTACAAGAAAATGCAATATTTCTTCTGTTATCGTAAATTTTAATAATTATTGGCAAAGAAATTGTGAGAAATGGCATCTGTAGAGATTCCGTGGCTCGCAGAAGCGAGTTACTGCGAGTATCTGGTTCTGGTTCAATCATGAATCAGTTGGATCATAGACTTCAAGTAGATTACACGTTCGAGTTTCACCTCATGAAATTCGCTTGCATTTACGTATGTTTATGTATGTTTTGGCAAGAAGTTCATCATGCCAATGAGGAAAAGACAAGGAAAACATCTCGCTAACATACAGACGAAGAAAAATCGCTCTAGTATTATTACAGAATATCGTAATATACGCGTAGTTAGTAAAGAGAGAGGGAGGGTCGCCTAGTAACGCCCCCTTCTTGCCTGACAGCACACGTCACACTGTGCCCCAGGGTACGATCTTTGAGTAAAGAGATCTTCATTTATGATAAATAACATAGCTTTGGTTTTTTAATAACCAAAATGGAATATGAAATTCATAATAATCATGTTTTATTAAATTGTCTTTGTAAAAAGAGTACATCTTCGAGTTTTACCTCTGACATTCTCTTGCATTTACGTTTGTTTATCTTTGTTTCGGCAAGAATGTCATCATGCCAAAGAGGAAAATACAAGGAAAACACCTCGTGCTAACATACAGAAGAAAATTCGCTATAATAAGCCGAGTTAGTGAAGGGGAAAGAGGGGGTTACGTAGGAAGGAGTGCCCCATCTTACCTCAAGCAGTGCCCCAGGCTACGATATATGAGCAAAGGGATCATCATTTATGATTAAATTATGATAAATAAAATAGTTTTGGTTTATTAATACACAAAAAAGAAATATACATTCATAATAATCATTATTTGTTAACTTTGTCTTTATAGAAACACGAAGGAAAACTTTGAAAGCCCGTATCTCAAAACTATACTTATTGACCTTCAAAATCTATCTCCTCACTTAGTTTTAAAGCTATAACATTGGAATTTGGTATATAACTCAGAAAGACATTATAGAACAATCAAATAGAGCCCTTTTTTTTCCAATTTTTATTCGTTTCGTTTTATTTTATTTTATAAATTTTTTTCTCGTGATTTATATGGTTTATTTGTTCATACACGAAACAAACCTTCGGTCTTAACATTAGGATTTACTAGCGCCAAGCTGGAAACCGGTAGAATTAAAATTACACTTGTGAGATCCAGGGACTAATGGCATCTATACCAGGTCACGGGGCATGTATACCCAGAATGCCCACGGCTACCTGTGACCCATCAGTTATTTTCCTACCGCCTTTAAGATAAGACGTGTTACTGTCTATCTCATTTAAAGCCGGTTTTTCAGTTTGCCCGTTCTTTATCCATTTCATTTTTTTGTTTTTTCATTTTTCCTTTTCCTTTCTTTTCCAAGTGTGATCAGTGTGTGGTAAGAGTGTATACGTGGTATGATGGAGAATTTTGCCTCAACATCGGGATCGTCTACCGCTTCGAAGAGGAGACAAAGGAAATGCCCAGGAGTCAGTGGCTTCCCTTGTTCTAGGTTTCCTAACCTCGGTGTCGACGGATCCGCATCCAACGTGTAGTAGGTGCAGGGAAAACGTATGTACGGTTACTAATCCTGTTCTGTTGTCGCGGTTGGTCGGTGGAACAGTGGAAGAAGTTCTATGGGAAAAGCCAATACAAAAGAAAGGGGGTGACGCCATCTTTGGATGACCAAACCTTACCGGCTTCTTTTAGTATCGGTAATAAACCAGGCTGCTCCATATGTTTCTCCACCTGCTTTTGAATTGTCTCATACCCCTTCGGTTTCTCCTAGCGGTTCTGTATCGGAAACGTCAGGAGGGGCCTTGGGTAATTTTATGAATAATTTGCACTCTCCTTTGTTCCCAGCAAGTAGAGGGGAGATCCGCCATCTTTGTTCCAGCTCCTGCTACGCAAGCGCATAGGTTAGATGGTACGTGGTCAGCGCTAGGGCAATACCAGGCGTACCAACCTTGGATGGTCTGCTTGCGCATTATATGACGTCACGGTTCCAGCAGGGGCCGGCAGCGCTGAATGTTCCTCATCCCCGGGCTTGCAATTTTATGGGAATTAATGCCGCTGCTTCTCCATCCCACTCAGTATTTACAGCGATGCAGAACGTGGGAGGTAATTTGGCAGCAAACGTGCGGTTACCAGCAGAAACCTCTCAGTCTCTCCCTACGAGAGCGATGACGTCACAACATACGTCACACTCTGAGATGGCAGGCGTGATGACGTCACAGACCGATTCTCGGCCTTTTTCGCTGCACCCAGACGCTAATACGCCTTCTGATCCGTCAATGCAAACTGTAATGCAGAAGTTACAGGATATAGAGGAGAGAATGAATAAGAGAGACAAAAAAGAAAAAGTGTGATTCGCCTTCTTCGTCTTCTTCCTCTAGTTCGGCGTCATCGCTAAGTCCGATAACGTCACGGCGAGCGCCAGTCAAGCGTTGGAGGAGGATTCGGGAGTTCTAGCGGATCCTCGGGCCAAGAGGAGAAGAATCAATTCTTCCTCTCCTTCGGACGAAGACTGTCATTTCCAAGTCAGCAAGAAGGTCGGAAAATCAGTGCTATTAAGCACAAGGTTGCCAGACGAAGCCGTTCGCAAGAGTCCGAACAAGCGAGAGAGGTGGACGGCCGGCGAGCTAGCGGCCGAGGCGGAGTTGCCAGTTCGGATCGCAAAAACTGCGATACCTCTGGTAAAATCGACGTTGGCGGCGAAAGGGTGCCAGCAGAGGATGGAATGCAGATCCCAGTTTCGCCCGTAAGGCCGTTCAAAATACGTACGGAAGGACGATAAGGCTCCTATTAAAAGTACAAAAAATAGAGAGTTTGGCAACCTCGGCGGATACGTTTCGTGGAAGGCAGTGTCCGTCTGGATAGAAGGCCGAGGCCTGGCTCGCCGACGCTCGAAAACGATGCCAATGCTAATAAGACGAACTTACCTCTGTCTTAAGGGAGCCTTCATCTTGGAGATCTAGACGAGATTCTCGCTCTAGATCCGTGAGCAGAGAAAGAGTGAGACGTTCTCGTTCCCTGCTGACTATCTGGGATCGAGCCAACAGCGGCCAGCAAAGATCAAGAGGCCGCGGCCGTAGGGGCAGGCGGCCGTGGAATTCCGGGCCGTCTGTCAGAAGATAGAGGCGAGACAACATCTCTCGTGACGGAGAGTGGTACACTAGAGCCGGAGGAAGGAGAAAACCAAGAGTTTCTGGCCTCGTATGCAGAGGTTATTGATTTGATTCGTCAATTCAATAGCCTTCGGAGAAGACAGAAACACGGCCAGTATGCTTTCCTCCTGGAATTGACAGGGCGTTTGGGGACTAAAGAGGGATACCAAGGTGTCGTATGAATTGCCTTGCTCGAGTCATGCGGAATCGGTCTTGCAAAAACACGGTAAAACGCAAAAGATTGCAGGGAGGGATAATTCCTTAAGATCTAATAGATCATTTTAAATTTATTCCCCTACAATGATAAAGCAAAGGAAATATTATACAAACCCGAAGGTCCCCTTTGCTGTCTAGACAAATGACCCTAATGTTGTAAGGTTAAGGCCTGGATTAACCTTGGATCAGGTTAAAATGGAGTGCCCTTCGATGACGTACCAAGAGGCTGCCACGTTAGAAGCAACAGCTTCTTCTGTCTTTCAGGCTGCGTCCTGGTTAGACCTTTGGTCAACAGCAGTGGCGCGAAAATTGCATCCTCGGACAGCAACAAGAAAGTAGTAGATGAACCATTGTTCATTAGATTACTACAGTCAGGGTCCAAGGCGATTGCGTACCTGACAAACGTAAGTGCCAATGTTTGGGCAAATATCCTGCTGATGAGGAGAGATGCAGCATTGGCTAGACTAAGCCGCAATGTGGATTTGGATTCCCTGTTAGCAATGAGGAATGGGGATATCTTGAATCGCAACTACTGTTGCCAGAGGTCATACTGGAAGAAGCGATAGATAGAAGAAGGATGGACACTAACGATGGTTGGTGCAACAGGCAGTTAGGAAAACCTCTAACAGTCAACTATTCCTTTGGAGGGAAGACAACAGCAGATGTCTCGAAAGAAACCAGTGAGACATAGCATCCCTAATAGAGTCACAAGACCCTCTTCCCCAAAGAGGATAACTCATCGGCCCTTTCACAATAGAAACAACAGAGGAAGGGGCAATAGGGGAAGGGGGAGAGGCCTCAAGAAGATAGGATGGGCGCCTCCCATCACTCGGCCACACCAGTGGGGGGTTGCCTGGCAAATCACTGGAAGGTGTGGCAGGAACTAGGGGCAGAGCAGTGGGTGGTGGATGTTCTCAGGATCGGGTATTTGATTCCGTTCGAGGTACCCCGCCCCTGACAGATCAACCATTACCCCACGTCACTTATGCCCACAGATCTCAGAAGGCCACTATTCTGCAGGACGAAGTGAAGAAGATGATGGAAAAAGGAGCTGTGCAACAAGTATGCAGTCCGACAAAGGCTTCTACAGCAGGATTTTCCTGGTACCCAAATCCAACGGGGAGTGGAGGTACAGTAATAGACCTGTCAACGCTGAATCTGTTTATAAGGAAAACCAGTTTCAAGATGGAAACTCCGAACGGTTCTACAAGCAGTCAGAATCGGAGACTTTATGCTGACAGTCGATCTAAAGGACGCATACTTTCAGATACCAGTCCATCAGTCTTCAAGGAAATTTCTCCCGCTTCAGTCTTGCAGGAAAGCTTTCGAGTTCAAGGTCCTGTGCTTCGGATTGACAACGTCTCCTCAAGTTTTTACAAGAGTGTTCACCCTCGTGTCGGCATGGGCGCACGCTCAGGGGATCAGGCTGATAAGATATCTGACGATTGGCTGGTGATAGCAAAGTCCAGGAGAAATTACTCAGGGACAGGCGACCCTCCTGCAGCTTTGTCACAGCCTAGGTATTGTGGTGAATCAGCAGAAGTCGCAGCTGGATAACCAAGTCAACGTTTGGAATATCTGGGAATGGTGATAGACACAACAAGCCAAAGTATTCCCGACAGACCAAAGAGTACAGAAATGCAAACAAGTGGTGAATGCCTTTCTGGGAAAGCAGACACAGCAGCAAGACAGTGGCAGGTGGTGCTGGGAATCCTAACCTCCCTGGAGAAGCTAGTACCACAAGGAAGGCTACACCTTCGGTCCCTACAATGGAGGATGAAGGAGTTTTGGTCACCAACAGTAGATCACCCGTACGAGCAAATTCCCTTGTCGGCAGAAGTGAGGAAAGACTTGCTGTGGTGGGTGGACGACGACAATCTGACAGTGGGTGTCCCCCTTCAACAATCCTCCCCAGACCTCTTGCTGTTCTCGGATGCATCACTAGAAGGCTGGGGAGCCCATATGGAGGAGTTGATGGTGTCAGCAAAATGGAGTTGCAAGGACAGAGAACTCCATATAACGTGCTGGAGTTGAAAGCAGCTTCCTGGCTCTACAAGAATTCAGGGAGAGAGTAAAGGGACACTCGGTGGTATTGATGTCAGACAACACCACAGTAGTAGCTTATATAAACAACAAGCAAGGAGGCCTAGTTTCTCGGCAGTTACATGTGATGACAGTTCAACTTCACCAGTGGGCTATAGAGAACCTGGTAGACATCAAGGCCAGGTATATTGCCAGGGAAAAAGAAACATAGTGGACGACAAGTTGAGCCGCAGGGATCAGATTCTGGGAACGGAGTGGTCCTACACCAAACAGGTAGGGGTGGCAGGATGACTCATGTTGTGGGAAGGACCGATCATAGACCTATTCACAACCAGGTACAACAAAGTTGGAAGTGTATTGTTCAGTAGTCCCGGACGCAGAGGCAGCAGCAGAAGATGCGCTACAACCCCCCTGGGACAATCTGGACGTGTACGCATTTCCTCCATTTTGTCTAATCCGTTCAGGTTCTGAACAGGGTAATGCGGTCTCAGAACCTCAAGATGACCCTGGTAGCCCCGTTATGGCCGAAAGCAGAGTGGTTTCCAGACCTACTGGAACTCTAGTAGATGTGCCAGAGAGTTACCTCCATGGAGCAACCTTCTGTGTCAGCCTCACGTGGAGAGGTACCACCAGTCGGTGAAGTCCCTATCGCTTCACGGGTGGAGACTGTCAAGTATCTCCTCCGAGAGCGAGGGTTTTCGCAGAAAGCAGCAACTCAGATGGCAGGTAATATCAGAAAATCATCTGCGACAGTATACCAAGGGAAGTGGTCAGCATACTGTGATTGGTGTCGTAGGGGGAAACGTGTCTCCACTCGGTACCACATATTCAGCAGTTAGCGGACTTTCTGATATATCTCAGAACAGAAAAACATATGTCTGTATCTGCAGTGAAGGGTACAGGGCTGCCTCTAGCCTCAGTCTTACGAATGAAAGGAGTGGACAATATCGTACTTCATGGGAGTTGGCCATGCTGATGAGGAGCTTTGAACAGTCATGCCCACCAAAGGAGCTAAAAACCCAGATTGGGATCTGACCAAGGTACTGAGTAGTCTGACAAAACCCCCTACGAACCACTAAGGCAGTCACGGATAGGAGCCTGACCCTGAAGACAGTCTTCTTATTGGCCCTGGCTTCAACCAAAAGGGTGGGGGAGCTACATGGCCTCTCATATCTCATAAAGCACTCGAGAGGTTGGAGATCAATGGTGTGTGAGTTTGTCCAGAATTCGTGGCAAAGACCCAAAATCCAACAATAGTTGGACGGCAGATTCGACTCCTTTACCATACCTTCCTTGGCAGACTTTGTAGACAACGACAAAGCTGAAATGCTCCTGTGCCCCGTCAGGGCACTAAGGAGTACTTAAAGAAGAACAAGGCACCTCAGCCGGTGGTGCCAGAGGTTGTTCGTAAGTACAGGACGGAACAAGAAGGAAGTGTCAAGAATACAATATCATTTTTGGCTAAGGGAGACAATCAGAAATGCTTATACTGCAGAGACAGAGGGTCAGATAGCCAGGTGGGAGCTAGAGCTCATGACATCAGGGGTGTGAGTGCTTCCCTAGCATTTAAGAAGAACATGTCTGTGGATAAAATTCTGAAAGCTGGCGTGTGGAAGCGCCAAACAACTTTCACCTCATTTTATTTGAAAGATGTTGCCCATAGATCCTTGGACACCTTTCCTTGGGTCCACGTGGTTGGCGGCCCCAACAAGTGATATAGTTCATCCAGTGCCCCTGGCGGGTCAGTTTGCGTCTAGTCTAAGATGAAGGTATGAAGGTAGAATGAATGGGATGGACTGTCTTTTTTCTTACTACTTTCTTCCTACTCCTTTAACTACGGGCAATATGAAGGAGAGTACCGTCATGCTGGAACGGACTAGATGCAGGTGAGATGGTCAGCCATACTGTGAAGCTATCTTAGCTGATGATATACTTTTCAGTAGCAACACACCCCTCTGGATAATAAGGAAAGAGGGGTGAAGGTCGATCCAGTCGCAAGGGACAAGAGTAAACAGTAGAATGGTATCTACACCCAGTGGGAGGAAACCAATAGATCCGCTTATATCTTTGGTCCTAGGTTCATTGTCCATTCTCTAGAATTTCCCTATATATTCGGAAATGGATAAGGTGGCAAACTTCCAGTCAGTTGTAGAGAATTACCTCCCTCCAATAGTAAGTCTATCCTAATGTTAAGACCGAAGGTTTGTTTCGTGTATGAACAAATACCAAATTTGTAACTAATTTGTATTTTTCATAACTAACAAACCTGAGGTCTTAACAGTTAAAGGCCCACCTCGAACCACCCCTCTAGCAGTCTAAACTGGGTTAGAAATATAACTGATGGGTCACAGGTAGCCGTGGGCATTCTGGGTATACATGCCCCGTGACCTGGTATAGATGCCATTAGTCCCTGGATCTCACAAGTGTAATTTTAATTCTACCGGTTTCCAGCTTGGCGCTAGTAAATCCTAATGTTAAGACCTCAGGTTTGTTAGTTATGAAAATACAAATTAGTTACAAATTTTGGTATTTTTACCATATTGAAAAATTCATATCTAGCAAAAAAAGGACTTTTGTTCATGCAACTTACCTGACATATATATATAGCTGTATTTTCTGACGTCCAACAGAATTTCAAAACTCGCGGCACACGCAGTGGGCGGCCAGGTGGTAGTACCCATTCCAGCCACTGGGAGGCGGATATCAGGAACCATTCCATTTCTATTCATATTTTTTCTGTCGCCGGTCGGTAAACAACTGTTTTACAGACCTCCGCCTAGGATTTTTGGATTTGACTCGTACTTAAGTATCTGGATTGACTTTTGGTTATTGATTCTGGATTGTTGGATTGGCATACGCAATAGTGGACTGTTTTTTTATTTTGGATTGGCTTTTCTGTAAACGTGATGTCTGGATCAAGTGCAGTGAGTTTCAGAGTGTGTGTGAGGAGTGATTGTAAGGTGAGGCTACCGAAATCATCGGTAGACCCCCACACAGTATGTATGGGTTGTAGGGGGCATGTTTGTTTGGTGGATGATCGGTGCAATGAATGTGATGGATTGACCGATGATGGATGGAAGGTGTATGATTCCTATCGGCGTAAATTGGAACGCGATAGGATCAGGAGGTCTTCCTCCAGGAGTGGTTCTACCAAAGGTAAGGGTACTAATATTTCTCCTGCTATAACACCTGTAGATTTTGCATCTCCTAACCTGTGTTGTTGCCTTCGGGCCCTGATTCTGTGTCTGGAGAAGGTAATGCCCTTTCTCTGATTTTGGAGTCTCTTCGTACTCTTGAGACTAGAGTGAAAGCCTTAGAAACTGGCGCTGTGAAAGTATGTGATCGTGCCCCTAGTGTTGTGGAGGGGGCGTCAGATCGGCCCCATAATGCCTCTAGGCCTAGACCGCTATCGGACTCCCAGGAATCAGGGAGGGGATATGTCGAAAGCCGCAAGAGGGTTACGGGGGCTCCCCACCGATCTGGCGTCCCTTCGGCAGGCCTTGTTGCAAGTTCCCAGGCTGCCAAGGAGCGCGCACAGGCGCGTATCCTTAAGGACTGTTTTTCGTCCTCCGAGGCGTCCTCCCCGCGCAAGGGGTGGAGCGCTCGGAGAGACTCGCGTCCGCTGAAAAGGACGTTTCGTTGTGAGGACGCTTCACGTCCTGTATCGCCAGTGTCGTTGCGCTCTTCTCCGGATGCGTATGACGCCTTTCCACCTCAGAAGAGAGGTAGGATGTCATCCGGCGAGGACGCTGAGATGCGCTATAGTTGCTCTCTGGAGAAGCAGGTAGCTGTACCTGTGAGAAGGAAGGAGGCGTCCCCTCGCCCCTCGTCTTCTCGCAGGATCAGCCCTGCCCCCTCTATTCGTTCTTCTCCTACGAAGAACATTCTTTTGTCCCTTCAGGACCAGTTGTCAGCGCTTATGGCTCAGAGGACTCGCCCAGCAGCAGTCGAGCCTAAGCGGAGGAAGGACCTTAGGCTGCCTGTCAAGAGGACGAAGCAGTCTCCTTCTCCCTCTCCTCGTTCGTCTCTTTCTCCGATTGCGTCTCCTTCGGCGAATCGCCGATCTCGTTCGCCCGCTAAGAAAGCGGGTCGTCAGGACGCTTTCGTTCTCTCTGAATGTCATGGGCAGGCTGCTTGCTGTGACGCTCGAGAGGATGCTCAGGACACTTTTGAGTAAGCTCAGGACGCTTTTGAGGACTCTCAGCAGGACGCTTTCCAGGACGCTTTGGAGGACGCCGAGCAGGAAGAAGACATGCACCAGGACGCTCGTAGTGACGTGTCTCCTTATAAAGAGATAGTTAAGACCAGCAAAGACACGCTTTCTTCTAGGTCTTCTTTATTGTGTAAGAAGTGTAAGGACGCTTCTCTTAGTATTAAGGCGGCCTCGGGCGTCGTCAAGGACGCTCATCGCTGTCAGGACGCTCTGCCTCCTTCGAACTGTAAGGTTCGCCGCAAGGAAGGCAGTCTAAATGAGGCTTCTGCTATTAAGCAACGGGGGTCTTTGATAAAGGCCAGACCCGCTGGACGTACGCCCTCTCCGGAGGGGCGGTCTCCTATTCCTATTAGGGAAGAAGGAGAATTGAGTAGTCCTGCTGACTTGGTAGAAGAGGAACCTTCTTCTGCGTCTTCAGTTTGTTCACGAATCTTACCTGCCAGATATATATATAGCTGTATTCTCCGAAGTCCGACAGAATTCAAAACTCCCGGCACACGCAGTGGTCGGCCAGGTGGTAGTACCCATTCCCGCCGCTGGGAGGCGGGCGTAAGGAACCATTCCCATTTTCTCTGGTCAGATTTTATTTTCTGTCGCCGGTGCAGACAACAAGTGTTTTCTGCACCTCCGTCATTGGATTTTGGAACTCTTTTGGTCACTTGAGTATCCCGATTGATTTTTGGTTATTTGATTAGGATCGGTGGTTAGGCATACGCTAATTGTGGATTGTTTTTATTTTGGCTTGATTTTTCCTTAAACTTACGATGTCTGGATCTAGTTCGACTAGGCCAGAGTATGTTGTGTGGAAGAATGCAAGGTTAGGCTACCGAAAACTTCGGTAGACCCTCATACAGTGTGCGCGAATTGTAGGAAACATGTTTGTATGTTTGATGAGCGCTGCAAGAGTGTGAAAATATGTCTGATCTTGCGTGGAATGCTTATGAATCATAGGTACGTAAACTAGAACGTGATAGTGTAAGGAGGTCTTCCTCCAGGCGTGTAACACAAGTTACCCGTCCAGTAGAATTTATCCCTCCAAAGACCTGTGATGCCTTCGGGCCTACAATAGTGTCTTTGGAGGGTAATACCCTATCTGTGATTCTTAAATCTGCGTAGCCTGGAACTTGAAATGTTGGCTAGATCCAGTGTAGCTGTCGGAGGGCGTGTCTCTCAAGCTTCAGAGCCCCGACCTAGGTGTTCTCCGACGCGTCCACCACGGGATGGGAAGCATCATTAGGGGGAAAGAAAGTGGCAGGCACCTGGAGAGGGGAACAGGTGTCCTGGCACATAAACCTAAAGGAAATGGCAGCCATCTTTTTAGCTCTCCAGTTTTTCCAAGAAAAAGTCTCTCGTCGAATAGTCCAAGTCAACTCAGACAACACCACAGCTCTGGCGTACTTGAAGAAAGTAGGGAGGAACACAGTCTCAGGTCCCTTTTTGCTCTGGCAAAGGAGATCTTGCTGTGGGCAAGGGCACTGGACGTCATGATCCTTACGAAGTTTTGTAGCATGAGTAGAGAATGTCTGGGCAGATCTCAGCAGACGAGGTCAACTTCTGCCAACCGAGTAGACTCTGCTTTGGAGGTATGCCAAGAGCTGTGGGGGTTATGGGGACGTCCGCTCGTGGATATCTTTGCGACGTCCAGAACGAAGAGGCTTCCACTGTACTGCTCCCCAGTACTCGACCCAGCTGCAGTGGGACGATAGACACACTTCTCTGGGACTGGACGGGGATGGACCTGTACGCCTTTCCCCCGTTCAAGATCTTAGGGGAAGTCATGAGAAAGTTTGCGGTGTCGGAAGAGGACGAGAATGACTTTGTTCGCCCCGTTCTGGCCTGCGAAGAGAGTGGTTCACAGAGGTCATGGCCTTTGCAGTAGACTCCCGAGGACGCTTCCAGTAAGGACAGATCTACTCAGACAGCCCCACTTCGAGAGGTACCCACAGAAGCCTCTTCGCTCTGAGTCTGACTGGATTCAGACTATCCAAAAGTTGGCCAGAGCGAGAGGCTTCTATACGTCAATGGCGAAAGCTATCGCCAGTGCAAGAAGAGCGTTTTCCAACGCAGTGTACAATCGAAGTGGATCGTCTTCAGGAGTTGGTGCAAGAAGAACGGCATTTTCCTCCACCACGACCTGTGAGCCAGATTGCTGACTTCCTTTTCTGAGAAGGGATCTAAAACTTGCAGTCTCTACAATCAAGGGTTATAAGAGTGTGCTTTTAGTTGTCTTTAGGCACAGAGGCCTGGACTTGGCGGCACACGAGACCTTCACGATCTCTTGAGATCTTTCGAAACGATGAAGGTTCAACAACCCAAGTTGCCGTCTTGGAACTTGGATGTAGTTCTGAAGTTCCTCATGTCCAGTCCGTTTGAACCTATACATGAAGTGCG
Organism: Macrobrachium nipponense; assembly: GCF_015104395.2. Lineage (NCBI taxonomy): Eukaryota > Metazoa > Arthropoda > Malacostraca > Decapoda > Palaemonidae > Macrobrachium > Macrobrachium nipponense. The sequence continues at coordinate 41,149,285 of NC_061100.1, forward strand.
AGCTTTTATGAATTCTTCTTGGTTCCATAACAATGTCATAAAGGACATATGAGCTGTCACTTACGGGAGATGCAATTCTGTGTTGACCTCCCGTTACACGAAGGATGTCAATTCAACCTACAAGAGATCCTTTTCTCTTGGTTGTTCGTGTCTGCGGATAGTTGCTGGGATAGGGAGCCGACACTGATCCTTAACTAGTGAGTTAATTTTTAGTTTAACTCTTTTTAAAATTAAGCGCTAACCCTCGTGTTAGGATCAGGTGATCGGGATCGGTGTTGTGCTCCTTAATTATGCTAATAGGCAGGTAGGTAATGGTCATATGAGTGGATTAGCACCCATTGACAAATGCCAGTTAGGCTTGGCCGAGTAAGTGGATAAGACCCCATCGGCAAACCCACAAGAACTCTTACCCATAGGTCACATCCTCGCCTGAGGCTCTTGAAACGAAGCAGACTCCTAAGCAATAGCTAGGAAGTCAACCCTCCGTCTGAAAAGATAGGAACCAAGGTTTATAAGAGGTCCTTCTGATAACTTGTGGTGTTTGGTCAGGAAGCCAAGGTTACCAGTGTCAAAGAATGCTTTGGCTTTTTTCTTGAGGGGCACCATCAAGGAAGTGCATTCATCCTGTCAAGACAGTGATATGAAAGTGTTGAAGGTGAATGCGCATGGACTGAGGGCTATTTCTACGTCGGTAGCCCTTCCAAACAAAAGAACATGGCACTCAATGACATCTTGAATGCCACATTTTGGCGTAGTAATTCAGTGTTTGCCTCTCACTACCTTCGGGAGGTGAGGATTACATACGAGAAAACTGCTACTCTTTGGGCCCATATGTCGCAGCAGACAATATATTGGGGACAGAGAGTAGCACTCATTCCTATCTTTTAGAAAATAATATGTTAGTTTGGACTTTTAATTTTATTTCTTTTTATTTTTTATTTTTATTATGTTTATGTAGGTGTTTAGTTTTTTGTGGTCTTGGGTAGGCCGCCTAGGCGGCCTTCCCTCCATTAGCCTTGGTTTTACGAAGTTTAAACCAGATAGGCTAGGTCAGGTGGTAATGTTTTTGCTTCGCCCTCATAGTAGGGTAAAATGTTTTTGTCACAGTGTGGTCACGCCCCATTGACAAATCATCTGGAGCGCACCAGCTACATAGGTCACGTCCTTGCTGGCACCTCCAGTGAAGCATTACAGCATTCGGTGTCTAAACAACACCTATATGATCTGTCACATTGTGGTCACGCTCCCCGTGACAGTTCATTAGAGCGCACCAGCTACACAGGTTCACGTCCTTGCTGGCACCTCTAGGAATGCAGTACCGAAATTGGAGGTCTATAATATAGGATCTAGTTGCATTGTGGTCACGCCCCCGTTGACAGATCCTCTAGAACTCAACAGCTTCACAGGTCACTACCTAGCTGGAGTCTCTAGTAAAGCAGATGCAGACTTGGGTGACGGTACTCACGAAGTCAGCTATGCTAACAGTTAAGGAACCAAAATATCAATCATATATATGAAATTGTTTCCCAAAATCGAATCTGTCTCCCCCTTCCTCCAAAGGTGGGATTCAGCTATATATATATCTGGCAGGTAAGATTCGTGAACAAAATGATATTGTTATGATACAATAAAGTTTGGTTCATACTTACCTGGCAGATATATAATCAAAGTGCCCACCCCCACCTTCCCCTCAGGAGACAGTGGCACTAGAAAAATCTGACAGAAAATGGGAATGGTTCCTTACGCCCGCCTCCCAGCGGCGGGAATGGGTACTACCACCTGGCCGACCACTGCGTGTGCGGCCGGGAGTTTTGAAATTCTGTCGGACTTCGGAGAATACAGCTATTATATATATCTGCCAGGTAAGTATGAACAAACTTTATTGTATCATAACAATATCATTTTCAGATTACAAGGTTCTTGTGCGGCTGTTGCGCTCGTCCTTCGGGGACAAGTTTCAGCCTGCAGCTCCCAAGTCTCCTCCCTCGCAGTTTTCGTCTTCCAAGTCATGTAAGACCCCAGAGTTTGTCGAAATGAAGACTTCGCTCTCCACCAAGAGGGCCTTCAAGAAACTCCAAGACTGTATGGAACGAAGGAAGGATCAGGGCAAGTCAACTTTCGCCCTTCCTCCCTCTAGACTCAGCGGTAAAGGGGGTATTTGGTATGAGACCAAAGGAGATGTGGGTGTGAGGATCCCTTCTTCAGCGCAAGGGGATTTCTCTAGCTTGGTGGATTCTCAGAGGAGGTCCCTCTTATCCACTGCCAAGGTGACTTGGACCCCTACGGAGACAGACCATCATTTGAAAGGGCTGCTACGGACTTGAAGTCTTCAACTTCTTAGACTGGTGCTTAGGTGTTCTAGATCTGCAATCTAGAAGCCCGGATTCTCTCAGTTTTGGGGGAGCTGTCCAGCGTGCTATCGTGCATGGACAAGGCCGTCAGGGATGGTTCGGAGGAGCTTGTCTCTCATTTTGGGACTGCCTTCCTGAAGAAGAGAGCTTTGCTGTGTAACTTTACAGCTAGATCCGTTACTCCAGCTCGGAAAGCGGAACTGCTCTTTTCTCCTCTTACGAGCCATCTCTTCCCCCAGACTTTAGTTAAGGACCTGGCAAGTAGCTTGCAGGAAAAAGCAACACAGGACCTTTTAGCCCAGTCCTCGAGACGTCCGGCAGTTCCTTCCACTTCATCTTTTGTGCGACCTCCGAAGAAGGTTAAACCCTTTCGTGGGGCTCCTCCCTCGAGAGCAGCTCCTCGAGGGAGAGGGCTTGCAAGAGGAAGAGCTTCCTTTAAACCCAAGCCATCGAAGTGAAAGTTATGTCCTTCAGACACCAGTCGGAGCCAGACTGAAGTCTTTTGCGGGAGCATGGAGATAGAGAGTTACGGACCCTTGGTCCCTCAAGATCGTGGAGCAGGGGTACAAGATCCCCTTTTTAGATCCTCCTCCTCCTTCCACGACTCCCAGAGACCTTTCTCCGTCATATCAGGGAGAAAAGAAACGAGTGTTGTTCGATCTTTTACAACAGATGATCGAGAAAAGAGCGGTGGAACAAGTCGCGGACCTGGGGTCTCCAGGTTTTTACAACAGGATTTTCCTAGTATCAAAGCAGTCGTCGGGTTGGCAACCAGTACTAGATGTAAGCAGGCTCAATCTTTTTGTGGAAAAGATCAAATTCAAGATGGAGACGCCTCAGTCTGTTCTGGGAGCCTTGAGACCGGGCGACTGGATGGTGTCCTTAGACCTGCAGGACGCGTACTTTCACGTTCCGATCCACCCTCATTCAAGAAAATACCTAAGATTCGTCTTAGGCAACAAAGTGTGGCAGTTCAGAGCCCTTTGTTTCGGCCCGACCACGGCTCCGATGGTTTTCACCGTCATCATGAAGAATGTGGCGAGGTGGCTACACTCTTCAGGGATAAGAGTTTCCCTTTACCTCGACGATTGGCTTATCAGAGCGTCGTCGAGAGAAAAGTGTCTGAAGGACCTGTAGTTAACGTTAGCCTTAGCGAAGTCCCTGGGACTTCTTGTCAACCTCGAAAAGTCGCATCTGACCCCAACACAGTCCATCGTGTATCTGGGGATTCAGATGGATTCAGTGGCTTTTCGAGCGTTTCCGTCCCAGGAACGTCAGCGGCTAGGATTAGAGAAAATCTCAGCCTTCTTGGGGAAAGAAACTTGCTCGGCGAGGGAATGGATGAGTCTGCTGGGCACCATTTCCTTGCTGGAAAGGTTTGTTTCCTTGGGAAGACTGCACCTCAGGCCTCTCCAGTTTTTCCTTGCGGACAAATGGAAGGCCAAGGATGATCTCAATGCGATCTTGAGGATCTCAGTCGACAAAGAGCCATCTAAGATGGTGGCTCAATCCTCAGAAGCTACAAGAGGGCTTATCCCTAAGTCTTCTGAGCCCCGACCTAGTGTTGTTTTCAGACGCTTCCATTGCGGGCTGGGGAGCAACACTAGGAGGGGAGGAAGTGTCAGGCTCCTGGAGAGGGGAACAGGCAGTCTGGCACATCAATGTCAAAGAACTTGCAGCGATCTTCCTGTCTCTGCAGTTCTTCGAAGAAAGATTGACGAACAAAATCGTTCAAGTCAATTCAGACAATACCACAGCCCTCGCGTATTTGAAGAATCGGGGAGGAACACACTCCCGGACTTTGTTTCACCTAGCGAAGGAGATTCTGCTGTGGGCAAAGGTGAAGAAGATTACGATCCTGACAAGATTCATAGCAGGAGTGCAGAACGTCAGGGCGGACCTTCTCAGTCGTCAGGACCAAATCCTGCCGACGGAATGGATCTTACACAAAGACGTGTGTCAAGATCTTTGGAAGTTGTGGGGACGTCCTCTGGTCGACTTATTCGCGACGTCGAGGACGAAGAGGCTTCCTCTGTATTGCTCCCCGGTCCTAGATCCAGAAGCAATTGCTGTGGACGCATTGCTATGGAGTTGGACGGGCCTAGACCTGTATGCCTTCCCACCATTCAAGATCATGGGGGAAGTTCCTGAGGAAGTTTTGCTGCTTCCCCGAAAGGGATTGAGGTTGACCCTGATCGCCCCGATTGTGGACAGCAGAGAGAATGATTCATGGAGGTCATGTCTTTCCTTGTAGACTTCCCAAGGATGTTGCCCTGGAAAGGAAAGGATCTACTCAAACAGCCCTCACTTCGAAAGGTATCACCAAAAAACTCTCCGCTCTGGGTCTGACTGTGTTCAGACTATCGAAAAGTTGGCCAGAGTGAGAGGTTTTTAGAAAGCAGCTGCGAGAGCAATCGCAAATGCAAGACGAGCATCTACAAGAGCTGTCTATCAATCGAAGTGGGCTTCCTTCAGGGCATGGTGTAAAAAGGAGGGAGTTTCCTCTTCCACGACCTCTGTGAACCAGATAGCCGATTTTCTGCTTTTTCTTAGGAACGTGCAGAAATTAGCAGTCCCGACCATTAAGGGATACAAGAGCATGTTGTCAGCAGTTTTTAGGCACAGAGGCCTGGACCTTTCTGACAACAAGGATCTTCATGATCTCTTGAAATCTTTTGAGACCTCGAAGATTCCTCAAGCGAGACCGCCTTCATGGAACCTTGACGTAGTTCTTAGGTTTTTAATGTCAAGTCCGTTTGAACCTCTTCAATCAGCGTCTCTTCGGAACTTGAGAAGGAAGGCTCTTTTCCTAACTTCTCTGGCGACGGCGAAGAGAGTTAGTGAAATCCAAGCTTTTAGTCATCTAGTGGGCTTCAAAGGAGACAGCGCTGTCTGCTCTTTGAGTCCAACTTTCTTGGCAAAGGATGAAAACCCGTCTAACCCTTGGCCGAAAAGCTTCGAAATCAAGGGTATGTCAAGTCTGGTGGGCCAAGAACCAGAGAGAGTCCTGTGCCCTGTCAGGGCTCTCAAGATCTATGTTCATAGAACGAAAGAGGTAAGAGGTCCCTCAGGTAATCTCTGGTGCTCTGTGAAGAGACCGGAATTACCTTTATCTAAGAGGGACGTCATTAAAGAGGCTCATTCATCTTGCCAGAAGACTGATTTGAGCCTCTTTCGAGTGAAAGCTCACGAAGTCAGAGCTGTCGCTACCTCTCTTGCCTTCCAAAAGAACATGTCAATCAAGGACATTCTTGATGGCACCTTTTGGAGGAGCAATTCTGTTTTCGCCTCACATTACTTAAGGGATGTGAGAACGATTTATGACGACTGCAACTCTCTTGGGCCATACGTTTCTGCAGACACAGTCTTGGGGGCTGGAGGTAGCTCTTCCCTATCCCTTAGTTAGGTTTTAGGTTAGCTTTTTAATTGTTGTGTTTTTGGTTTTTGGTGAGTCTTGTGTGAAGATCTCCCATCTCTTAGTTTAGTGTTCAGGGGGTCTTTGTCTAGTTGGTCAGGTGGTGGTCAGTTGCTTCATAGCCCTCATATGTATGGTTCAATGGTCTTGTCACGTTGAGGTCATGTCCCAGTTGACAAAGCATCCAGAGCGCACCAGCACTACAGGTCTCCACCTGGCTGGCAACTCTGATTAAGCAGAAGCAGGCTTAAGTGACAGTAATCACAGAGTCTACTTTGCTAACAGGTGAGGAACCAAGGTGTACATCATCTACTTAATTTAAGTTTTGTTCATGCAATTTACCTGACAGATATATATATATAGCTGTATTTTCTGAAGTCTGACAGAATTTCAAAACTCGCGGCACACACAGTGGGCGGCCAGGTGGTAGTACCCATTCCCGCTGCTGGGAGGTGGATATCAGGAACCATTCCCTTTTTCTATTCATATTTTTTCTGTCGCCGGTCGGTAAACTACTGTTTGTTCATGCCACTTACCTGACAGATATATATATAGCTGTATTTTCTGAAGTCCGACAGAATTTCAAAACTCGGCACACACGCATGTGGGCGGCCAGGTGGTAGTACCCATTCCCGCCGCTGGGAGGCGGATATCAGGAACCATTCCCATTTTCTATTCATATTTTTTTCTGTCGCCGGTCGGTAAATAACTGTTTACAGACCTCTGCTCAGGATTTTTTGGATTTGACTCGCTTTTAAGTATCTGATTGGTTTTGGTTTTATTTGAATTGGATTTGTTGAATTGGCATGCCGCGGTATAGTGGACCGTTTTTTGACTTTGGATTGCTTTTTTCTTGTAAAACGTTGATGTCTGGATCAAGTGCTGTGAGTTTCAGAGTGTGTGTGAGGACTGATTGTAAGGTGAGGCTACCGAAAGCATCGGTAGACCCCCACACAGTATGTATGAGTTGTAGGGGGCATAATTGTTTGGTGGATAATCGGTGCAATGATTGTGAGAGATTGACCGATGATGATTGGAGAGTATATGAGTCCTATCGCCTTAAATTGGAGCGCGATAGGATCAGGAGGTCTTCCTCCAGGAGTGGTTCTACCAAAGGTAAGGCTAACATCTCTCCTGTATTAACACCTGTAGAGTTTGCATCTCCTAAACCTGTGTTGCCTTCGGGCTCTGATTCTGTGTCGGGAGAAGCTAATGCTCTCTCTCTTATTTTGGAGTCTCTACGCACTCTGGAGACCCAAAGTGAAAGCCTTGGAAACTGGCTCGGTGCAAGTGTGTGATCGTGCCCCTATGTTGTGGAGGGGGCGTCAGATCGGCCCCATAATGCCTCTAGGCCTAGACCTCTATCGGACTCCCAAGACTCAGGAGAGGGTATGTCGAAGCCGCAAGAGGGTTACGGGGGCTCCCCCACCCCCCGATCTGGCGTCCTTCGGCAGGCCTTGTGGGGCAAAGTCCCAGGCTGCCAAGGAGCGCGCGTCCTGAAGGAGTGCTTTTCGTCCTCCGAAGCGTCCCCCTCCCCGCGCAAGGGGTGGAGCGCTCGGAGAGACTCTCGTCCTCTGAAAAGGACGTTTCGTGTTGAGGACGCTTCACGTCCTGTATCGCGCTTTCGTCGGAGGATGCGTATGACGCTTTTCCGCCTCAAAAAGGGGTAAGATCTCCTCCGATGAGGACGCTTGGTTGCGTGCACAGGCGCGTCCTCCCTGAGAAAGCAGGTAGCTTGTAACCTGTGAGAAGGAAGGAGGGCGTCCCCTCGCCCCTCGTCTTCTCGCAGGATCAGTCCTGCTTCCTCTGTTCATTCCTCTCCTACGAAGAACCATTCTTTTGTCCTTCAGGACCAGCTATCGACGCTTATGGCTCAGAGGACTCGCCCAGCAGCAGTCGAGCCTAAGCGGAGGAAAGGACCTTAGACTGCCCGTCAAGAGGACGAAGCAGTCTCCTTCTCCCTCTCCTACTTCGTTCTCGCTTCGCCGATCGCGTCTCCTTCGGCTATTCGCCGATTCGTTGTCTCTTAGAAGACGTTGGCGTCAAGACGTCTGAGGAAGACGTGCGTCAGACGCTTGGGGACGCTCGGCAGGACGCTCAGCACGACGTTCGACAGGACGCTCGTCAGGACGCTAGGCAGGACGCTTGGCAGGACGTTCGGCAGGACGCTCGACAGGACGCTTGTCAGGACGCTCGGCAGGACGCTTGGCAGGACGCTCGGCAGGACGTTCGTCAGGACGCTCGCCAGGACGCTCGCCAGGACGCTCGCCAGGACGCTTGGCAGGTTTTGCTCGACAGGACGTTCAGGACGCTCTTCAAGACGCTTTTGGGGACTCCGACCAAGAAGTCGTACCCCAAGACGCTAGTTTGCGCACACATGCACGTATTACGGCTAACATGTCTTCCCTTTCGTGTAAGAAACGTAAGGACGCTTCTCTGGCAAGTGAGGCTGCCTCGGGTGTCGCTAAGGACGCTCGTCCTCGTCAGGACGCTCTACCTGCTTCAGGTGGTAAGCGCCATAAAGAAGACAGCCGAAATAAGGCTTCATCCAGTAAGGATAGGGGTCCTTTGATTAAGACAAGACCCGACATTAGTACGCCCCTCTCCGGACAGGCGGTCTCCTCTTCCATGTAGAGAAGAAGGAGAGCTGAGTAGTTCGGCTGACTCGGTTGAAGAGGAACTTCTGCTGCCCCTTCAATCTCAGATTATAAAGTTCTCGTGCGGCTGTTGCGTTCGTCCTTCGAGGACAAGTTTCAGCCTGCAGCTCCCAAGTCTCCTCCTTCGCAGTTTTCATCCTCTAAGACTGGTAAAACCCCGGAGTTTGTTGAGATGAAAACTTCGCTCTCCACTAAACGGGCGTTCAAGAAACTCCAAGATTGGATGGTACGAAGGAGAGATCAAGGCAAAACGACTTTCGCTTTGCCTCCAGCTAGACTCAGCGGAAAAGGGGGTATTTGGTATAGAACCAAAGAAGAAGTAGGGGTTCGTATCCCTTCTTCAGCTCAAGGAGATTTCTCCAGCTTGGTGGATTCGCAGAGGAGGTCTCTTTTATCCACTGCTAAAGTGACCTGGACCTCTACGGAGACGGACCATCATTTGAAGGGTCTGCTCCGGACTCTTGAAGTTTTCAGCTTCCTTGACTGGTGCTTGGGAGTTCTGGATCTGCAAGCGAGAAGCCCAGAATCTCTCAGTCTGGGGGAGCTGTCCAGCGTGTTAGCATGTATGGACAAAGCCGTCAGGGATGGTTCGGAGGAGATCGTCTCTCATTTGGAACGGCCTTATTGAAGAAGAGAGCTTTGCTGTGCAATTTCACAGCTCGTTCAGTGACTCCAGCTCAGAAGCGGATTTGCTTTTTTCTCCTCTTTCGAACCATCTCTTCCCCCAGACTTTAGTAAAGGACCTGACTAGCAGTTTGCAAGAGAAGGCAACGCAGGACCTCTTAGCCCAGTCTACAAGACGTTCGGCAGTACCTTCAACTTCTTCAGCTTCGGTTCGACCGCCGAAGAAGGTTAAGCCCTTTCGTGGGGCTCCCCCCTCGAGAGCAGCTCCTCGAGGGAGAGGGTTTTCACGAGGAAGAGCTTCCTTTAAGTCAAGCCTTCCAAGTGAGAAGCATGTCCTTCAGACACCAGTCGGAGCCAGACTGAAGTTTTTTGCGGGAGCGTGGAGAGAGAGGGACACGGATTCTTGGTGGCCCTCAAGATCGTGGAGCAGGGGTACAAGATCCCTTTTTTAGATCTTCCTCCTCTTTCTACGACTCCCAGAGACCTTTCTCCATCCTATCAGGGAGAGAAGAAGCAAGTGTTATTCGATCTTCTTCAACAAATGATCGAGAAAAGAGCGGTGGAACAAGTCGCGGACCTGGGGTCTCCTCCAGGTTTTTACAACAGGATTTTCCTAGTACCGAAGCAGTCGTCAGGTTGGCGTCCAGTTCTAGATGTAAGCAGGCTCAATCTTTTCGTGGAAAAGACCAAATTCACGATGGAGACGCCTCATTCTGTTCTGGGAGCCTTGAGACCGGGGCGACTGGATGGTGTCCTTAGACTTGCAGGACGCGTACTTTCACATCCCGATCCTCTTTCAAGAAAGTATCTAAGTTTGTCTTAGACAAAAAAAGTGTGGCAGTTCAGCGCTATGATGTTTCGGGCCTGACCACGGCTCCAATGGTGTTCACTGTAGTCATGAAGAATGTGGCGAGGGTGGCCACACTCTTCGGGGATAAGAGTTTCCCTGTACCTCGACGACTGGCCTGATGCAGAGCGTCGTCGAGAGAAAGTGTCTGAAGGACTTGCACCGTTCACTTTAGCCCTAGCAAAGTCCCTGGGACTTCTTGTCAACCTCGAAAAGTCACATCTGACCCGACACAGTCCATCGTGTATCTGGGGATTCAGATTGGATTCAGTGGCTTTTCGAGCGTTTCCGTCCCAGGAACGTCAGCGGCTAGGTTTAGAAAAGATCTCTTGGCCTTATTAGGGAAAGAGACTTTGCTCGGCGAGGAATGGATGAGTCTGCTGGGAACCATTTTCCTCGCTAGAAAGGTTTGTTTCCTTGGGAAGACTGCACCTCAGGCCTCTCCAATTTTTCCTTGCGGACGAGTGGAAGGCCAAGGACGATCTCAATGCCATATTGAGAATATTCTCTTCCGATAAAGAACCATCTAAGATGGTGGTTCGACCCTCAGAAGCTACAGGAGGGCGTGTCCCTAAGTCTTCTGAGCCCCGACCTAGTGTTGTTCTCCGACGCTTCCATCACGGGCTGGGGAGCAACACTAGGAGGAAGGAAGTGTCAGGCTCCTGGAGAGGGGAACAGGTAGCCTGGCACATAAATGTCAAAGAGCTTGCAGCAATATTTCTGTCTCTGCAGTTCTTCGAAAGGAGTTTGAAGAACAAGATTGTTCAGGTAAACTCAGACAATACCACAGCACTCGCTTATTTGAAAAAATCAGGGAGGAACACACTCCAGAACTTTGTTTTTCCTGGCGAGGGAGATTCTGCTGTGGGCGAAGAGAAGAAAGGTGACAATCCTGACGAGGTTCATTGCAGGAGTGCAAAACGTCAGGGCCGATCTTCTCAGTCGTCGGAACAAATCCTACCGACGGAATGGACCTTGAACAAAGACGTGTGTCGAGACCCTTTGGAGGTTGTGGGGACGTCCTCTGGTCGACTTATTCGCGCACGTCAAGACCAAGAGACTTCCTGTTTATTGCTCCCCGGTCCTGGATCCAGAAGCGATCGCTGTAGACGCGTTGCTTTGGAATTGGACGGGTCTAGATCTGTACGCCTTCCCACCATTCAAGATTTTGGGGGAAGTCACGAGGAAGTTTGCGGCCTCAGAAGGGACGAGGTTGACCCTGATCGCCCCGATGTGGGCCAGCGAGAGAATGGTTCACAGAGGTCATGTCTTTCCTTGTAGACTTTCCAAGGACATTGCCCTGGAGGAAAGATCTACTCAAACAGCCTCACTTCGAAAGGTTTCACCAAAACCTCTCCGCTCTGGGTCTGACTGCGTTCAGACTATCGAAAAGTTGGCCAGAGCGAGAGGTTTTTCGAAAGCAGCTGTGAGAGCAATCGCAAATGCAAGACGTGCTTCCACAAGAGCTGTTTACAATCGAAGTGGGCTTCCTTCAGGGCATGGTGTAAAAAGGAGGGAGTTTCCTCTTCCTCGACCTCTGTGAACCAGATAGCTGATTTTCTGCTCTTTCTCAGGAATGTGCAGAAATTAGCGGTCCCTACCATCAAGGGATATAAAAGCATGTTGTCAGCGGTTTTTAGGCACAGAGGCCTTGACCTTTCTGACAACAACAGGACATTCATGATCTTTTAAAATCTTTCGAGACTTCGAAGATTCCTCAATGAGACCTCCATCATGGAACCTTGACGTGGTTCTTAAGTTCCTTATGTCAAGTCCTTTCGAACCGCTTCAGGCAGCGTCTCTTCGAAACTTGACAAGGAAGGCTCTTTTCCTAACTTCTCTTGCGACGGCTAAGAGAGTTAGTGAGATTCAAGCGTTTAGTAATTTTAGTGGGATTCAAAGGAGACAATGCTGTCTGCTCTTTGAACCCAACTTTCTTGGCGAAGAATGAAAACATCCTTGCGAATCCTTGGCCGAAAACGTTTCGAGATCAAGGGTATGTCAACGTCTGGTGGGCCAAGAACCAGACGAGAGCCCTGTGCCCACGGTCAGGGCTTCTCCAAGTTCTATGTGTACAATAGTACAAAACAAAAGAGGTACTAAGTGGTCCCTCAGGTAAATCTTGTGGTTCTCTGTGAAGAGACCAGAGTTTACCTTTATCGTAAGCTAATGCTGGTTGCTTTTCTTTCTGAGGGACGTCCATTAAGGAGGCTCATTCATCCTTGTCCAGAAGACTGATTTGAGCCTCTTACGAGTGAAAGCTCACGAAGTTCGAGCTGTCCCCCGCTAACCTCTCTTGGCCTTCCCAAAAGAATATGTCAATCAAGGACATTCTTGATTGCCCTTTTGGAGGAGTTAAAACTCCGTCTTCGCCTCACATTACCTAAGGGATGTTGAGAACGATTTATGACGACTGTAATTCCACTGGGGCCATATACGTTTTCTGCGGACACAGTTCTTTTGGGGTGGCCGGGAAGGTAGCTCCTTTCCCACTATCCCTTAGTTATGGCTTAGGTTTAGTTTTTATTGGTTGTGTTTTTAGGTTGGGTTGGTGAGTTCTTAGTGTAAGATCTCCCATCCTTTAGTTAGTTTTAAGGGGTTTTTTTGAATTAGTTTGGTCAGGTGGTGGTTTCAAGTTGCATTTCGTTGACCCTTCATATGTATGGCTCTCGATCGGTCTTGTCACGTTTGAGGGTTCGTACGTACCCGTTTGGACATATCATCCAAGAGCGCACCAGCACTACATGGTCTCCCCCACCTGGCTGGCAAAACTCTGATTTAAGCAAAAGCAGCCTTAAGTGACAGGTAATCAACAGAGTCTAACTTGCTAACAGGTGGAAGGAAACCCGATGTATATCGTCTAACTTGAATTTAAGTTTTCCCTAAAAAAAGTCCTAGTCTGTCTCTTGTCCCACCATCCCGAAGGTGGGGTATTTCAGCTATAATTATATATCTTGTCATGGATAAGTTGGCAATGAACCAAAAAAGGTTTCTTTGGTTTATTATACAATTAAGGTTTGTTGTTCATACTTACCTGGCAGATATATATTAATTAAATTGCCCGCCCCTCCTCCCTCAGGAGACAGTGGCATTTAATTAAAATTAGAATAGCAAAATGGGAATGGTTGTTCCTGATCTCCGCCTCCCATCGGCGGGCTGAATGGGTACTACCACTGAACCGCCCACATGCGTTTGTGCCGCGAGTTTTGAAATTCTGTCGGGACTTCAGAAAATACAGCTATAATATTATATCTGCCAAGGGTCAAGTATGAACAAACTTAATTGTTCTTAATAACAATAACATTTTAACCAGACCCTCCGCCTAGGTATTTTTGGATTTGAACTTGCAATTAAGTATCCTGATTGAACTTTTGGTTATTGGATTCTGATTTTTGGGATTGGCATACGCGCTAGTGGATGGAACCGTTTTTTGACTTGGACTTGGGCTTATTTCCTGTAAACGTTGATATTGCAATACTACCTACCCTGAACACTTGAAGTTAAGCCCCTGGTCCACTGACCAAGCCCCGAACTATATCCCCACACATATTTACCCACTAAATGGGCGGTAATTTTAACTGTCAGTGTTACCAAGTGCTGAAGGTAAAATCTAGTCAAATGAGTTACCCGTGTTACCGTTGGCAACGCTGCCGCAAATACCTGCCACCAGTGGCCTGTCTCCTCATTCCTCAATTGTTTTTTGTTCGCCTTGCTGTGCGGATCAGTCCCACATCAGGCGAACTTTTGGTCATTTAGCCCGACCCCACTCAAGAGTTTTCGCATCTTGGTTACAAACTACGAATTTTCCCGTTTCACTTTGGATGGCTACTTTGTACTCGCTAAGGATAAGTTAGGAAATAAACGTCATCGCCTTCTACAAACGCCTCGACGATCGAGCCTTCTACTGCTGGATATGTTGGTGCTCATTGGCTCTAAAATAACGTTGTCGCCGACTGCAAACGCCGCTGCTTCTACTTCATCTACAGTTTGACGATCGAGCCTTCTATTGCTGGATATGTTGGTGATCATCGGCTCTGCACGCCCTTCAAGCGTAGGATGAGTACCCGCACACATGATCGACGTTCTTTTCGTTATTTCGTGTAGAAAGTTTAGTGCAATACTAGTCAGAGATGTTTGTCTTGGTCAGGAGACAACGAAACATTAGTTAGTTATTCCAGAAATTAGTGGACAGGTTATCATATAGTATGTTAAGCATATTTCTAGCCTGACGAATACTTTAACCAAAATAGAGATAGTATTATTAGTAGTATATAGTGAATTCTAATCGCTCTTTTTCAGCCCCCCTGCCTGTTCCAGAACCAGCCCTAACGGGCGCTGGGGGTAATGGAGAACCGCAAGCCTCTGAGTGGGTAGGTTCAGCCAGCCCCCCCGGCGCGGAGCAGGCAGTGTTGGCAGCAGATTTCCCCTCCCCTCGATTTGTAAGTTCAGTATGATGAAAATTTAGGTCAGATATAGACGAGTAGGGATAATAGGCCAAATAGTGTTTAGGAAGAGAAGTGCAGGCTTCTTCCGGTCGGTTTTCTATTATAAGTAGTAGTTTATAGAGGGACAATGTCCTTAGAGCCTCTTGGGTGTTTCTTGCTTCGAGTTCCTTGCGTCAGAATCTTTTATGCCATGGTTGGCCGTTCAGATCTGGTTTCGGGTCTGTCGGGTTCTGAAGGGTTTGAATACTTATCTTTCGTTTCTTTCGTCTTTAAGGTTACTTTCCTCTACTTATACGATAGCGTAATTTTTAATATCAACTAATTCTCTGTTTAACGCATATTGACGTACGATAATTCGTTATGTAGAGAAATCGAATAAATTAACTAGCCTAGTGTTCACGATGATATATCGTATGCATGTACAGTAGCCTAGCCTAGCCAAAAGTATTCGCTGTACTACATAACGGTAGAGTGATTTTTATAGTGGCTAACGCTTTAGGCTCAGGCATTCTGACTACGGATAATTCAGTACAGGTGTAATTGAAACAAACGAAAATCCGATCTTAGTATAATTCAATAGGAATGTAATTGAACAGAATGAAGATCAGATTCTGTCCGACTCATTAATTGTATTGTATGTATCATCATATTAGCGTAGTATAAATACTAACTCGGCAGTCATTCACGCTCTGGAATCAGCTGATGGCCAATACGGGTTTGCGTCTCAGTATCCACCTCATTCTTGTCCTGATTGGATAGCGTAACTAACGTAATAACTCTTCCTTACTTAGGCCAGGTTTGTCGTCTTGAAGGAGACGTGTTTTCTTGAAGGAAACATGTTTTCAAATATGTTGGACATTTAACATAGTCAATACTATGTTAAATCTTGTGGCATATAATTAGATGTCAGATACTAAAAGGATTTCTTTGTATGACGTCTTTATACGTTTAACAGACTAATGGCCGTCAGTAATTACATTGTGCTTATGTCAATTACAGTTACAAAGAATTACCAGTTGTGTTATCAAATTACAGTGACAACTGAAATTAATATTTGGCCTAATAAAGTTAATTTAATTACTTTAAATATGTAATTTATTAATTTTCAATTAAATTGAAATGTAATTTTTTTTTTCAATTAAATTACAATTACACAAGCTTTTCAAAACAGCACTGTTGTAAGGAGGCGTGGCTTAGACAGACAATGATGCCGGCTAGTCTATTTCCTTGGCTCCAGATTCAACCATATCACTTGGTCTCGGATAATGTTTTTGTTCTTAGTTACCATAATGAGTATTTGGATACTTAACTTATGAAACGAAGTCATGCTGTTCGTCTTACGATGTAATTTAAGGCCAAATTTGACTAATACGTCTCATTGGAAGCTAGTTTTTCCCTCAGCTTAGATGCGTAAATTTAGCGATTCCTTCGTTTTTCACTCGTTTTCATAGGTATTAAAACCTTACACTTGATTAATCTTTATCGGTGTGACAACAGTAAACGAGCTCTTTCATGCTATTACTTTCTTTTACCACGGCTGCGTTTGAATTCATACAAAAGCTTGGGACCTCTTCCAGGTTGCTGATGCACGTAATTTTGCCTTATCAGCTTCAGCTACATTTATAACATAAATACAGTAATTACCGTTGCACGCGGATGAATACAATAAACAGACGTTGTTATCGGATTCGATTACTTTCGCACGCCGATCAGTACAATAAAGTGTTGCTGCTATAGGATTTGATCGTATTAGCAATAAGTTCTCGTTCGGTTGTTCATAGCTGTACGCAGTTATACGAGTATATTATCATTAAGATAATACCTTTTAACTTAGAAGAGGGTGCAAATTTATGGAGTTGGAGATGTTAGACGGTTGTAATTCTCTCTCTCTCTCTCTCTCTCTCTTACTTTCCTGATTTCATTTTTTTTTTCTCTACTCATGCTGTTTTTCCTCCCTCTCATAACAATTGACTCATTGTGCAACAGAGAGGTTTTTCTTCCTGTTACACCTTTTCAAACATTTTTCTGTCAATTTCCCTTCAGCGCTGAATGACCTCATAGTTCCCAATATTCGGCCTTTGGCCTAAATTCTATTTTAAACCCTACAATCTCGCTGTCTGATGCACGATGCTGCCTACGCCAGCTGCGCGAGAGATAGCAAGACTTATTTGCAACGTAGTTCCGATTTCAAATACTAACCCCATCGTAAAATCGAATTAACGCAAGTCAATTACGGTAGCTTCAATACGGACTGTATTCACGACACGTCTTGAATAATTTCCTGATTTTCCAATGTTTCTCAGATTATCATGGGGAACAGAGTCGGTCTAGTTTCTCTCGCCCAGTTTTTCTGTTAAAACTTATAATGTCTTTACACAACCTTCTTCAGCTGCTCATTCTTCGGATGTCGCTTCGGAGTCTTCTCGCTCATCCTGTTTTTATTTACCAATATCACAGTAGAGCCAGTTTCATTGTTTCATCCTGAAATTTGGAGATGATTTCAATCTCTCTCTCTCTCTCTCTCTCTCTGGGTTAAGGAAATAATTTGGAGGGGCTGCCTTCGTAGCACCTTCCACGGGTCCTGTAATTCTCAGGCTGCTGATGTTGATGCTTCAAGGCGGTTCCGCAACTCCGTATTTTCATCCTTACTTGTTTTGAGACGTAATGTGTCCTCCGTAGTTCTTGAGGAGGCTACGGCAATTGGAGATTCACCTGCGCCATCGTTGACTCTATCGATACCGGTTGTCACCACCCACTCCTTTCATAAGGTAGTTAGTAATCTTCCTTCTTCGTTCCCATTTATATTCCTTAGGAGTGTGAGACGTAACGTGCTTACCGCGGTAATTGCTGGGGGGGCTACGGCCGTTCGCAGTTTGTCTGCATCGTAATTAGCACCTTTTGTGCCCTCGGGCCCCTTTCTTAGGGTAGCTGGTAATTCCTTCTGCCGCTCCCATTGGTTCCACAGTTCGTAACCCGTTATTAGAGCACTGTACCGCACAGTTGGTTCTCCACCTGCACAATGTCGGCGCTAGGTGTTCCTGTGGGTTACTCGTAGTGACTTTTCTCTCTCCTTATTTTCTCAACTTTTTCCTGATGCTTTTCTGTTCCGTCCTTATGGGCTTTTCAAGGTGGGTTCGACCTTGATTCCGTGTCTGGGATTACTTCTTTCCCTCACTTGCTCCGGACTCCAGTCTAGGTTTAGTACGTATTGGTAAAGGTGGTTAGTTGGATCGCGTTTTGCGACTTCTTTGCTCTTTAGGGGTGTTGCTCGCCTATTGTAGTCGTCCTGTTCTCGTGTCATAGTCAATGGTGAGTGCAGAGTTTCGCAGTAAATTGAGACTGGTTCAAGGTTAGGTCATCGTCTTGGTTAGTACATGTTTGGCGCAACAGTATGGGAGTGACTCACATGTGTGGTCGTTCATCGCCAAGGTATATTCGGCTCAGGCGTAATGTTATCGTCACTGGGTAGTGAGGGTATCCGCAGTCGAGTGACTAACTCTTACAGGTTTTGCGGAACTGGTGACAGACAGTTCGCTCTTGTGAGTGGGTGGACAACGGTCGGACAGCAGGGGTTACATCATGATGTCTGGGGGGAGTGCGGGTTGCGCACGTCGAGTACGACTTGCACAGGAGTTTTATCATCTTCTTGTTGTATATCGTTGCGCAATCGGATCGGTAGCTCAGATATGATGGGATCTTATGTCATTTGTTTTTTTGGTTTGGTATCGAGCAGACCCATGGCATAGTAGGTTCCGGGTTCTTGGGTGCTGCTCTTGTCGGGGTTCGGCTTTTCTCCTTTTTTCCTGTTCCGGTGTGGCCGGACAGGTCTGACAGAGGATAGATACCTTTGAAGAGAGACTCGTTTGCTAGTTGTGGGTTTTTTTTGTTTCTCCGGCGAAGGAAGCGAGTATAACGGATTGTGGACTTTGTCCATTCTATCCTTCCGCATTCCAGGCTCTGGAGGGATCTCAGTTAATTCAAGTAATGTTTGATATGTTGTATTCAACCAAACCAGCAATCTCTTAAACATCAAGTAGGGTAGTCTGGTTTCGCCGAGTCGGGCAGTTTTTGGGGAATGACTTAAGCTAGCATAATTTTTCTGTATGAGGTAGCGGGTAACTCCCCTGTCGGAGTCCGACTTCCGGTTACGAGTCAGTTGAGCTTTTTTTTCTCTATTGGGTTCCTTCACTGATTCGTGTGGTAAGGGTTACGGATCATGAGGCTCGTATTTGGAGGACACCTTTCACAGCCACACTGTGCGGATGTGGTGAGAGTTGATGGGTGTTTCTCTGAGCCTGGACTGTTTCATAACCTCTTCACTTTGGTTTCGAGGGGGTTTGCATACCAGACTAACATTTCTGAGGGTTATGCTATGTTCTTGGCAAGGAGAGGAGGGACTTTTGTTAAATCATTGCCTCAGCGCTATCCGGACACTCATAAGAATGGCTTCTTAGTCAATCCAAGGGCGCAAGTATGCGGAGGGCTACCCTCTGGCTTCCAGAGGAATGTTTCGCTGTCGGCAATCGTGTAGGTGCTTTTTTTTTTTGAGAGAGAGTTGTTGTGGTTTTTCACAACACCGTACCTTAAGGAATTTCAGTTTCTTCAGAGAGGTTACTCTCGGGGTCCTGTCGTTGCGGTAACTGTTTTATAGTTGGCTTGGTAGAGTTAGGGTGTTAGAAGTTTAGGTAAGCAGTGATAGTCTAAATGAACTTGAGGGTGTTAGAAGTTTAGGGAGGCAGTGATAGTCTGAATGAACTTTATGGTGTTAGAAGTTTAAGGAGGCAGTGATAGTCTAATGAACTCTAGTGTTTCTGTTGGTCAAGCTTAGACAGTGTGTTTTGTCCCTTAGGCCCTTGAGGTTAGGCAGATCCCGATGGTCATGTTGGAATAACTACTACTTCTTCAGCACAAGTCATCTACATCAGTGAGCAGTAGAGAACTGAAGGTCCTGCACACTCAACTTCTCCTCCATACATGAGAGGCTACATAGCCACATGGGAGGTTCACCATTTCCCCTCCATACATGAGAGGTATAGAATACCACATGGGAGGTTCTTCAGACTCAGGCGGTACCTAGGACTCGACACCGACGGTATGGTACTTCCTATGCAAGCATCCTCACTTACTGAGCTGGACAACCAGGTGAGGAGATTTGTTTTTTTTTGCCTCCATGAATAAGAAGTATAGCTTATCACATGGGAAGTACTTCTGACTCAGATAGTACCTTAGACTCAACACTGACTTTGAAGTACTTTCTTTGCAAACATCCTCACCTACTGAGCTGTACAACCAGGTGAGGAGATTTGTTTTTACCTCCATGAATAAGTAGTATAGCTTATCACATGGAAGATACTTCTGACTTAGACAGTACCTTAGAAACAACACTGATGTTGAAGTACTTTCTTTGCAAACATCCTCACCTCCGAGTTTAGATAACTAGGTGAGGATACATTCTTTTATACATGCTAGGTTGCTTATGAGTTACCTGCGTATGTTCCATGGACAGGTCGGGCTGAATGAGAGTGACCCCGCCTCCGACTAAATGTTGTTAATCGGGCTAATTCAGGTGTTCAGGGAGTGTATTGCAATATGAAGTTTTCATAATAAAACTAATATTGTAATACTTACCTGAACACCTGAATGATTCCCACCCTCCTCATTCAATTTGATAGTGAATGATTCAATTGAGGAATGAGGAGACAGGCCACTGGTGGCAGGTATTTGCGGCAGCGTTGCCAACGGTAACACAGGTAACTCATTTGACTAGATTTTACCTGCAGCATTGGTAACACTGACAGTTAAAATTACCCATTTAGTGGGTAAATATGTGGGGATATACTTCGGGCTGGTCAGTGACCAGGGCTAATTCAGGTGTTCAGGTAAGTATTACAATATTAGTTTTATTATGAAAACTTCATGTCTGGATCAAGTGCAGTGAGTTTCAGAGTGTGTGTGAGGAGTGATTGTAAGGTGAGGCTACCGAAATCATCGGTAGACCCCCACACAGTATGTATGAGTTGTAGGGGGCATGTTTTTTTGGTGGATGATCGGTGCAATGAATGTGATGGATTGACCGATGATGGATGGAAGGTGTATGATTCCTATCGGCGTAAATTGGAACGCGATAGGATCAGGAGGTCTTCCTCCAGGAGTGGTTCTACCAAAGGTAAGGGTACTAATATTTCTCCTGCTCTAACACCTGTAGATTTTGCATCTTCTAAACCTATGTTGTTGCCTTCGGGCCCTGAATCTGTGTCTGGAGAAGGTAATGCCCTTTCTCTAATTTTGGAGTCTCTTCGTACTCTGGAGACCAAAGTGAAAGCCTTGGAAACTGGCTCTGTGCAAGTGTGTGATTGTGCCCCTAGTGTTGTGGTGGGGGCGTCAGATCGGCCCCATAATGCCTCTAGGCCTAGACCACTATCGGACTCCCAGGAATCAGGGAGGGGATATGTCGAAAGCCGCAAGAGGGTTACGGGGGCTCCCCACCGATCTGGCGTCCCTTCGGCAGGCCTTGCTGCAAAGTCCCAGGCTGCCAAGGAGCGCACACAGGCGCGTATCCTTAAGGACTGCTTTTCGTTCTCCGAAGTGTCCTCCCCGCGCAAGGGGTGGAGCGCTCGGAGAGACTCGCGTCCGCTGAAAAGGACGTTTTCGTTGTGAGGAACTTCTTCACGTCCTGTATCGCCAGTTTCGTTGCGCTCTTCTCTGGATGCGTATGACGCTTTTCCGCCTCAGAAGAGAGGTAGGATCTCATCCGGCGAGGACGCTGAGATGCGCTACAGTCGCTCTCTGGAGAAGCAGGTAGCTGTACCTGTGAGAAGGAAGGAGGCGTCCCCTCGTCTTCTCGCAGGATCAGTCCTGCCCCCTCTGTTCGTTCTTCTCCAACGAAGAACATTCTTTTTTGTCCCTTCAGGGACCAGTGTCAGCGCTTATGGCTCAGAAGACTCGCCCAGCAGCAGTCAAGCCTAAGCGGAGGAAGGACCTTAGGCTGCCCATCAAGAGGACGAAGCAGTCTCCTTCTCCCTCTCCTCGTTCGTCTCTTTCGCCGATTGTGTCTCCTTCGGCGAATCGCCGATCTCGTTCGCCCGCTAAGAGAACGGGTCGTCAGGACGCTTTCGTTCCCTCTCAACGTCATGGGCAGGCTGCTTGCCGTGATTCTCGAGAGGACGCTCAGGACGCTTTTGAGTGCGCTCAGGACGCTCGGCAGGACGCTTTTCAGGATGCTTCGCAGGACGCCGAGCAGGAAGACGACGTGCACCAGGACGCTCGGAAGGACGCTCGTCGTGATGTGTCTCCTTTTAAGGAGAGAGCAGCCAGCAAGTCTACCTTATCGTTCAAGAAGCGTAAGGACGCTTCTCTCAGTATCAAGGCGGCCTCGGGCGCTGTTAAGGACGCTCTGCCTCCTTCGAGCTGTAAGGTTCGCCGCAAGGAAGGCAGCCTAGATGAGGCTTCTGCTATTAAGCAAAGGGGGTCCTTGATAAAGTCCAGACCCGATCGACGTACGCCCTCTCCGGAGGGGCGGTCTCCTCTTCCGATTAGGGAAGAAGGAGAATTGAGTAGTCCTGCTGACTCTGTTGAAGAGGAACCTTCTGCTGCCTCTTCAATCTCAGACTACAAAGTTCTTGTGCGGCTGTTGCGCTCGTCCTTCGGGGATAAGTTCCAGCCTGCAGCTCCCAAGTCTCCTCCTTCGCAGATTTCATCTTCGAAGACATGTAAGACCCCGGAGTTTGTAGAAATGAAGACTTCGCTCTCCACTAAGAGGGCCTTCAAGAAACTCCAAGACTGGATGGAACGAAGGAAGGATCAGGGCAAGTCAACTTTCGCCCTTCCTCCCTCTAGACTCAGCGGTAAAGGAGGTATTTGGTATGAGACCAAAGGAGACGTGGGTGTGAGAATCCCTTCTTCAGCGCAAGGGGATTTCTCCAGCTTGGTGGACTCTCAGAGGAGGTCCCTCTTATCCACTGCCAAAGTGACCTGGACCCCTACGGAGACAGACCATCATTTGAAGGGGCTGCTACGGACTCTTGAAGTCTTCAACTTCTTGGACTGGTGCTTGGGAGTTCTAGATCTGCAATCTAGAAGCCCAGTCTCTCTCAGTTTGGGGGAGCTGTCCAGCGTGCTATCGTGCATGGACAAGGCCGTCAGGGATGGTTCAGAGGAGCTTGTCTCTCATTTTGGGACTGCCTTCCTGAAGAAGAGAGCTTTGCTGTGTAACTTCACAGCTAGATCTGTTACTCCAGCTCAGAAAGCGGAACTGCTCTTTTCTCCTCTTACGAGCCATCTCTTCCCCCAGACTTTAGTTAAGGACCTGGCAAGCAGTTTGCAGGAAAAAGCAACGCAGGACCTCTTAGCCCAGTCCTCGAGACGTCTGGCAGTTCCTTCCACTTCTTCGTCTTTTGTACGACCGCCGAAGAAGGTTAAACCCTTTCGTGGGGCTCCTCCCTCGAGAGCAGCTCCTCGAGGGAGAGGGCTTGCAAGAGGAAGAGCTTCCTTCAAACCCAAGCCATCGAAGTGAAACTCATGTCCTTCAGACACCAGTCGGAGCCAGACTGAAGTCCTTTGCGGGAGCATGGAGAGAGAGAGATACGGACCCTTGGTCCCTCAAGATCGTGGAGCAGGGGTACAAGAACCCCTTTTTAGATCCTCCTCCTCCTTCCACGATCCCAGAGACCTTTTTCCATCATATCAGGGAGACAAAGTGTTGTTCGAATCTTTTACAACCAACAGATGATCGAGAAAAGAGCGGTGGAACAAGTCGCGGACCTGGGGTCTCCAGTTTTTTTTACAACAGGATTTTCCTAGTACCAAAGCAGTCGTCGGGTTGGCGTCCAGTCCTAGATGTAAGCAGGCTCAATCTTTTTGTGGAAAAGACCAAATTCACGATGGAGACGCCTCAGTCTGTTCTGGGAGCCTTGATGGTGTCCTTAGACCTGCAGGATGCGTACTTTCACATCCCGATCCACCCTCTTTCAAGAAAGTACCTAAGATTCGTCTTAGGCAACAAAGTGTGGCAGTTCAGAGCCATTTGTTTCGGCTGACCACTGGCTCCGATGGTGTTTCACCGTCGTCATGAAGAATGTGGCGAGGTGGCTACACTCTTCAGGGCTAAGAGTTTCCCTTTACCTCGACGACTGGCTTATCAGAGCGTCGTCGAGAGAAAAGTGTCTGAAGGACCTGCAGTTAACGTTAGCCTTAGCGAAGTCCCTGGGACTTCTTGTCAACCTCGAAAAGTCGCATCTGACCCCGACACAGTCCATCGTGTATCTGGGGATTCAGATGGATTCAGTGGCTTTTCGAGCGTTTCCGTCCCAGGAACGTCAGCGGCTAGGATTAGAGAAAATCTCAGCCTTCTTGGGGAAAGAAACTTGCTCGACGAGGGAATGGATGAGTCTGCTGGGCACCATTTCCTTGCTGAAAGGTTTTTGTTTCCTTGGGAAGACTGCACCTCAGGCCTCTCCAGTTTTCCTTGTCGGACGAATGGAAGGCCAAGGACGATCTCAATGCGATCTTGAGGATCTCAGAGTCAACAAAGAGCCATCTGAGATGGTGGCTCGATCCGCAGAAGCTACAAGAGGGCTTGTCCCTAAGTCTTCTGAGCCCCGACCTAGTGGTTGTTCTCAGACCGCTTCATTGCGGGCTGGGGCGCAACACTAGGAGGGGAGGAAGGTGTCAGGCTCCTGGAGAGGGGAACAGGCAGCCTGGCACATCAATGTCAAAGAACTAGCAGCGATCTTTCTGTCTCTGCAGTTCTTCGAAGGAAGATTGACGAACAAAAATCGTTCAAGTCAACTCGACAATACCACAGCCCTCGCGTATTTGAAGAATCAGGGATGAACACACTCCAGGATTTTGTTTCACCTAGCGAAGGAGATTCTGCTGTGGGCAAAGAGGAAGGAGGTTACGATCCTGACAAGGTTCATTGCAGGAGTGCAAAACGTCAGGGCGGACCTTCTCAGTCGTCAGGACCAAATCCTACTGACGGAATGGACCTTACACAAAGACGTGTGTCGAGACCTTTGGAAGTTGTGGGGACGTCCTCTGGTTGACTTATTCGTGACGTCGAGGACAAAGAGGCTTCCTCTGTATTGCTCCCCGGTCCTAGATCCAGAAGCAATCGCTGTGGACGCATTGCTATGGAGTTGGACGGGCCTAGACCTGTATGCCATCCCGCCATTCAAGATCATGGGGGAAGTCATGAGGAAGTTTGCGGCTCCAGAAGGGACGAGGTTGACCCTGATAGCCCCGATGTGGCCAGCGAGAGAATGATTCATGGAGGTCATGTCTTTCCTTGTAGACTTCCCAAGGACGTTGCCCTGGAGGAAAGATCTACTCAAACAGCCTCACTTCGAAAGGTATCACCAAAACCTCTCTGCTCTGGGTCTGGCTATGTTCTGACTATCGAAAAGTTGGCCAGAGCGAGAGGTTTTTCGAAAGCAGCTGCGAGAGCAATCGCAAATGCAAGACGAGCATCTACAAGAGCTGTATACCAATCGAAGTGGGCTTCCTTCAGGGCATGGTGTAAAAAGTAAAAAGGAGGGGTTCCTCTTCCCCGACCTCTGTGAACCAGATAGCCGATTTTCTGCTCTTTCTTAGGAATGTGCAGAAATTAGCAGTCCTGACCATTAAGGGATATAAGAGCATGTTGTCAGCGGTTTTTAGGCACAGAGGCCTGGACCTTTCTGACAACAAGGATATTCATGATCTCTTGAAATCTTTTGAGACCTCGAAGATTCCTCAAGCGAGACCGCCTTCATGGAACCTTGACGTAGTTCTTAGGTTCTTAATGTCAAGTCCTTTTGAACCTCTTCAAGCAGCGTCTCTTCGGAACTTGACAAGGAAAGCTCTTTTCCTAACTTCTCTGGCGATGGCGAAGAGAGTTAGTGAAATCCAAGCTTTTAGTCATCTAGTGGGATTCAAAGGAGACAACGCTGTCTGCTCTTCACCGACGATGATGCGGATGAGATGCTGCTTTGTCCTGTGAGGGCGCTATGGCACTATCTGAAGAGAACTCGGCACCTCAGGCCTGAGTGTCGATGCCTCTTCGTTAGCACCGGGGTTACCAAGAAGGAGGTGTCCAAGAACACTTTCTTTCTGCCTTCGTGAGGTGATCAGGTAGGCGTACGCTGCGGATAGGAGTGACGACACCCGTACCCTTCGTCTGAGAGCCCACGAAGTCAGAGGTATTGGTCCAACCCTTGCGTTCCGCAAGAACTTCTCCGTGGCACAGGTGTTGAAGGCAGGGGTTTGGGCCAACCAGACCACCATCACATCTTTCTATCTTCCGGATATCGCCCACAGGCCCTTGGACACCTCCTTGGAACCTGTGGTGGCTGCTCAACAAGTTGTGTAGCTTACCCATCTCCCGAGCGGACAGAACTGCATCGCATACTTGTGTGACTGCATATGGAAGAGTGAAAGAGAGTGTGATTGGCTTCTCTTCCTCCTCTTTTCTCTCCTCTACCTGTGGGCATAGGGCTGTGGTCGTCACTACGCTGGACAGGAGGCTGATGCAGGTAAGCTACACGACTTAGCTCCATCCTATCCCTTTATGTAGGGATAGGAGCGGTTATCCGCCACTCCCCTAACAAGTGGGGGGGAGTGGATGCCAACAAGAGACAAACCCATGCCTTATATTTGGCTCTTGAAGTAGGAACTAGTTCTTGCTTGCTATTCATAAGAGGCACGCTTGCCTCCCCTTATGAATTTGGTCCAGAGGTCTGACCACTGATCTTGTGGTGCACACCCCGATCAGCTGGACAGAGGCTAGGATTCCTCCCTCTGCTCTTACGACCAGGGAGGGAACCAAGGTCGGACGAACACCAGTCTGTTCATAAGACTCAGATTCCACCCACCAATAAGTGAGTCTTCCTATTGTTAAAGGAACGAGGGTTTGTGTTACGTGTTGGAACAAATCACAATTTGTCATAAATTGTATTTTGTTCATGAAACTTACCTGACAGATATATATATATAGCTGTATTCTCTGAATTCCGTCAGAATTTCAAAATTCGCGGCACACGCAGTGGGCGGCCAGGTGGTAGTACCCATTCCCGCCGCTGGGAGGCGGATATCAGGAACCATTCCCATTTTCTATTCATATATTTTCTGTCGCCGGTCGGTAAACAACTGTTTACAGACCTCCGCCTAGGATTTTGAAACTTCATTAGCCGCTTAAGTATCCTAATTATTCTTTCGATTATTGACTTGGATTTGTGGCTAGGCATACGCTATCATAAGTTAAATTTTTTCATTGCATATGATGTCTGAAGCTAGTTAGCCTAGTTTCAGACTTTGTTGTCTGCATGGGGTAAGGTGAGGCTACCGGAACTTTCGGTAGACACTCACTTAGTATATATGACGTTTACATGTTTTCTTTGCATAAAGATCAATGTAATTAGTGTAATGTGTGACTGATTACGGAAGAAGTAGGATTCATGTATGCATTTTAGAGCGTGTTAGAATCAGGAGTTTTCCTCCACAGTAAACAGAAGTTAGAATTAATGAACCTTCTAACCTCCTGTAGAATTTATTTTGCCTAACCCTGTGGTATGGCTTACGGGCCTAGAAGAAGTGTCTGCTAGAGGATTACATCAAGTAATCTTAGACAAAAGTGCTCTCTCTCCAATCTGTGTTGTGGAGGGGGCGTCAGATCGGCCCCATAATGCCTCTAGGCCTGGACCTCTGTCGGACTCCCAGGACTCAGGGAGAGGGCATGTCGAAAGCCGCAAGAGGGTTACGGGGGCTCCCCACCGATCTGGCGTCCCTTCGGCAGGACCTGTTGACGCTTCCCAGGCTGCTAAAGATCGTGCAAGGACTCGCGCCCTCTAAGGAGCTTTAGAGAAGAGGACGCTTCACGTCCTCTCTCTCGTCAGGAGGGAACGTTAGATCGGCCCCATAAACGGCCTCTAGGCCCCTAGAACCTCTGTCTGGTACTCCAGGAAGCAGGGAGAGGGCATGTCAAAAGCCGAAGGAGGGTTATGGGTTTTTCACGCTGATCTGGCTTCCTTTCGGCAGGTCCTGTTGTCGCTTCCCAGGCTGCCGAAGATCGAGCACGTGCACGAATCTTGAAGGATTGCTTCTCGTCCTCCGAGGCGTCCTCCCCACACAGGGGTTGGAGCTCTCGGAAGGACTCGCGCCCCCTTAAGAAGCTTTAGAGAAGAGGACGCTTCACGTCCTCTCTCGTCACGAGAGGATGAAAGAGTCCTGTGCCCTGTCAGGGCTCTCAAATTTTATTTACATAAACGAAGGAATAAGAGGTCCTTCGGGTAATTTATGGTGCTCAGGAAGAGACCAACATAACCCTTTTCGAAGAATGCACTGGCTCTTTTCCTAAGGGACATTATTAAGGAGGCTCATTCATCTTGCCAGAAGAGTGATTTGAGCCTCCTGCGAGTGAACGCTCATGAAGTTAGAGCTGTTTCAACCTCGCTAGCATTCCAAAAGAATATGGTAATCAAGGACATTCTTGATTCCACCTTTTGGAGGAGCAACTCAGTATTCGTCTCCTCTCCTCATGGCGCTCCGTATACGTTATGTAACGTTCGCTTTACTTCGAAAAAGCAAGCTGTTAAGTTTGACGTCTGGCAAGCTGCTTTGCACAGTCAAACAACTTATGTCTCTGGTTCGGCATAAGAAGGGCAATTTAGATGTGAGGAAGCTTTTGGAGGTGCTCGACGTCCTATAAGTAGAGACATTTTCCAGGACGCTCGGCAAGCACCTTGCGAGGGTGTCTTTCGGACGCTTGGCGTTCCTTTGCTGAGTGCGTTTCTGGAGATGTTCTTTTGCATTACTAAGACGCAAGTTGTCGCACAGGCGGCCACTGTCTTTGTAAGAAGGTATGAAGGTCTTTAAGGCCCGTCTTGAAGACGAAAGCCGTACGTCTTCCTTTAGTATTCACACACTTCAGGAGCAGCGTGCGGCTCTCCATGGAGACTCGCATGAGGGCGTCCCTTGAAAATATTCAACGTCCTACGCAAAACGCGGTTCGTCATAACATTGAGATGTTGGTAAGGTCGCTTGCCAGGACGCCTCTTGGCGGGCCTTGCATGCATCAGGGCGCTCAACGAGATCCTCTCTGAAATGTTGTTCAGAAGACTTGGTGTTCTCTGCTCAGACACGCTCGCAGCTAAGCAGGAGCGTTTTTTGATGGAGGAGCTCAGCAGGACGCTTTCCAGAACGCTAAGCAGGACGCTTTTGAGGACGCTCAGCAGGACGCTCGCCGTTCGAAGCAGGACGCTTTGCGCTCTCGGCAGGACGCTTTTGAGGACGCTCGGCAGGACGCTCGCCGTTCGAAGCAGGACGCTTTTCGGACGAGGCAGGACGCTTTTGAGGACGGTCAGCAGGACGCTTGCCTGGCTAAGCAGGACGCTTTTGGCGCCTCTCGTCAGGAAGCTCGTGCTTCCTCTCGTAGGGACGTGTCTAGTAAGACAGTTCCCGTTGTTTCAAAGAACGCTCTACGTTCACAAGATGTCCGTCCTTCAAAGGATCGTCGTAAGGGCGAGTCCGTACCTGAAGCGGTGACTTCCAATCAACGGAAGTCTTTGTTCAGGCCTAAGCCTGCTGGACGTACGCCCTCTCCGGATGGACGTTCTCCAGTTCCTCTTAGAGAAGAAGGGGAACTTAGTAGTCCAGCGAGTTCAGTCGAAGAAGAACCTCCTGTAGCTTCGGCTGTCTCAGTCTATAAGTTTCTTGTGCGGCTGTTACGTTCGTCCTTCGGGGATAAGTTTCAGCCGGCAGCCCCTAGGTCTCCTCCCTCTCAACTTTGGTCTTCTAAGTCAGTCAAGACTCCTGAGTTTGTCGAGATGAAGACGTCGCTTTCAACCAAGAGGGCTTTCAAGAAGCTCCAAGATTTTATGTCTTGAAGGAGGACCAGGGCAAGACACTTTCGCCCCCTTCCTCCCTCTAGACTCTCCGGGAAAGGAGGCATTTGGTATGAAACCAAGGAGGACTCTCATTAACAAATTCCGGAAGAGCTCTCATTCATTTTCAGAGGCTTATCCGGGGAGTAAGAAAAAGACTTGTAGACTAGATCCAGGAAGTCTTATGTCCAATATTTTAAGAACATTGAACGGTCCTTTTCGATCCTCGGTTCTCACTTGATGATCTCTATTCGAATATTACTCCCTTCTCTTGGCAAAGAGTCAAGGAGTTCTTTTAAAAAGTCTCATTCATTAGAACGTGGACAGTCGTTTTCCTTTCTTTCTCTCTTCCTTGTCGAGGAAAGATGTAGTAGAGAATTCGATGTTCAAATTACTACAATACTTACGTAGTTTATCTTTGCGTCATTTTGCTAACGCATGGGTCAAGTCATATACGCATATCGTATTTACCTCTACGGATAGAAGCCGAAAGAACTGTTGTTCTAATGTATTTAATTGACACTCCCTTCAACCTTCCAAGAGTTTTCGGAGTAAGAACAACTCTTAAGGTATTGTTACAACAACACCAACTCAGCTTCTGTATTTAGCGAATTCTGTTCGTTTAAATATGCCTGCTTGAGAGTTTCCTTTTTTGCTCGATAATATCATACCTATTCCTTCGTAAAGGGAGTAGCTGGCAACTCAGGCAGATAGTGCGAGACGATGAATGAACAAGGCTGCTGTTACTGTGATCTACGCAGTACCGGCTAGCTCTGTGACATGCGCGGTTGGTTACGTCTCTCTCCCCTGCGGGAATGGCTGACTAGCCGTCTCTCTGCCCTACAATCATGGATTTTAGCCTCGGGTTGAGGAAATTTCTAGTAATCATGAATGAACATGCCTTCCGTTTACTTAGAAAATTTCAACAAGATATCTCTTATACCTGTTTGGTGCGGTTTTACCGCACTGTAACAGAATTCTGTACGAGTCTACCGCTGCATAGCACTATAATAATGCTCTCCTGCTTATGCAAAGCGCAGCCTTATTTAGGCAAGGAAGCAGGCTGAGTGAGGGAATGGATGAGTTTGCTAGGGACCATTTCCTCGCTGGAGAAGCTTGTTTTCCCTGAATAAACAGCAATTCAGACCTCTACAGTTTTTCCTCACGGAGAAATTGGAATAACATCAAAGATCTAGTAATAATTCTAATTTTCTCTCAACGGCTTGAGGATCACCTCGGGTGATAGCGAGAGGGTGCCAGACATCCGAACAGAGGAACAGATGTCCTGGCACATTGTCTGAAAGAATTGGAAGCCAATTTGGTCGGCTCTCCAGTTCCTCGAAGAGTGAGTTTTGATCGAGTGTCCAAATCATCTCGGATAATTTCTCAGCTCTCTCATAGCTCAAGAAGAGAGAGTTGGTTATGGGGCTTGGCACGAACGTAACGATCCTCAAGAGGTTCGTTAAACTAGTGCATGTCCGTGCGGGTCTTCTCGATCGAAGGCAGCAACTTCTGACGTCTGAGTAATCCTCACTTAGAAGTATGTCGAAAGTTGAGGAGAGACTGAGGGCGTCCTTTCGTTAAGTTTTTCGTAATATTGAAGACGAAGGAGCTTCCTCTTAAGTTGTTCCCTTATTCATGATCCTAGAGGATTAGCATTAGTCGCCACCATGTTGGCCTTTAAGAGGTTGGATTCACAGAGGTCATGTAATTCAGAGAGAATTGTCCAAAGACCCTTCCCGAGAGAATCGGGGTAATCTAACATCGTCACTTTGTGAAGTATCTAATATCTCTCCTCTCTGAGTCGGAAGCGTTCAGACTATCGAGAAGCGATAAGATCTTCAAGATTAATGGCAGTCTATTGGCCAAGGCAAAGCAGTGCTGCCTTATTTTCAGTGTTCAATCGGAGGGGGCCGTTTCTGGAGATAGTGAAGGGAAAATGACTGTTCCTCCACCTCGACCTCTGTGAATTTCTTTATGGTTCTATCTTTCCGTCTGAAGTATGAGATAAGCTAGAAGTCCTAACTATTGTAGAATATGCAAATATGTTGTTGACGGCCTCTAGGCTCAGAGATTCGGTTCTGTCAAACAACAAAGCTTCACGATCTTGAGGTCTGTGGAGATCTTGAAATTCTCTGGATCGAAGGTTCCGGCATGGAACTTAGCGTAGTCTGAGTTTCTGATGAAAACCAAAAGCATTTCGAACCTATCCTTTCTGCGAACTTAATACACGTGACCAGAAAGGCTAACATTCTAACCGCTCTAGCCACAGCAAAGAGGGTTAGTGAGGTTTTAGCCATCATCAGAGGTTTTGGCTTTAAAGGACATAATGCGGTCTGTCCTCTAAGCCTTCAGTTCTTGGTAAGAACGAAAACCTGTCTAACCCTTGACCCGAAGGTTTGGAGACCAAGGGTATGGCACAAATTATTGGGCAAGGGCATTAGAGAGTCCTGTGCCCTGTCGGGTCTCTCAAGTTTTATCTTGATAAAACTATAGAAAGTCGAGGTCAACGGCCAATCTGCGGTGTTCCGTAAAAAGAAAAACCAGACTGGTTCATGTCCAAGAACACCCTGGCATTATAGTCAAGGAGTTCTTTTAAAAAGTCTCATTCATTATGTTTGCATAAACAGATTTGAGATTTTTTCTTAATATGAATGCTCAGAGGTGAGGGCGCGGCCTCAGAAGCATTTCAAACAGAGCATGACACTCAGTAACATCCTGAGTGCCACGCTTTAGCAAAGCAACTCTGTGTTCGCTTCACACTCCCGCTCCCCGACGGGATGTGAGACGACATTTGAGATATGTAAGTCGCTAGGACCATACATATCCATAGATATATTTATTGGGGGCAGGAAGCAACACGAATCCTATCCTATAGAAAAGGGATAGGTTGGTCGCTTGAGGCGCGTTCCTTTTCTTTAGCCTAGAAGTTATGGAACTAACTTTGATAGGTTAGGTCAGGTGGTGGTTTTAGCTTCGTTGCCCTCAGAAGTATGGTCATATGGTCTAGTCACATTGTGGTCACGCCCCCGTTGACAGATCATCTAGAGCGCACCAGCATTACAGGTCTCTACCTCGCTGGCAACTCTAGTAAAGCAGAAGCAGACTTTGGTGACAGTAATCACGAAGTCGGCTATGCTAACAGGTGAGGAACCAAGATGTATATCATCAACTTAATTTAGTTTCCTAAAAATCCTATTCTGTCTCTTCCCACCATCCGAAGGTGGGATTCAGCTATATATATATCTGTCAGGTAAGTTTCATGAACAAAATGTTATTGTTATAATACAATTAAGTTTGTTCATACTTACCTGGCAGATATATATAATTAAAGTGCCCACCCACCTCCCCTCAGGAGACAGTGGCACTGATAAAATATGAATAGAAAATGGGAATGGTTCCTGATATCCGCCTCCCAGCGGCGGGAATGGGTACTACCACCTGGCCGCCCACTGCGTGTGCCGCGAATTTTGAAATTCTGTCGGACTTCAGAGAATACAGCTATATATATATCTGCCAGGTAAGTATGAACAAACTTAATTGTATTATAACAAAAACATTTTTCCTAACTATACAAACCTGAGGTCCTTTACACATAGTCCCATCTCATGCCACCCCTCACTCTGTTTCCTGGGCCTAAAGCAAAGTGAAGCTTCACCTCCCAGTTGGCCGGGACACCCGACTACCGGACGAGTAAACTACCGAACCTCCTTGTTCAAAGCTTACGACCGTTTCCAGCTGCCGCTGATTACATTCCTATTGTTAAAGAACCTCAAGTTTGTATAGTTAGGAAAAATACATTTGTTCTTGAAACTTACCTGTCAGATATATATATATCTGTATTTTCCGAAGTCCGACAGAATTTCAAATCTTACGACACACGCAGTGGTCAGCCAGGTGGTTAGTACCCATTCCCGCCGTTGGGAGGCAGGTATCAGGAACCATTCCCATTCTCTATTCAGATTTTCTCTGTCGCCGGTACTGTCGATACCTGTTTTCAGTACCTCCGTCTTAGGATTTTGAAACTTCATTGCCGCTCAAGTATCCTAATTGTCTTTTGGTTTATTGACTTGGATTGTGACTAGGCATACGCTATCATAAATTGATTTGAATTTGATTGTTCTTTGCATAAGATGTCTGAATCTAGTTTGGCTAGTTTCAGAGTTTGTTGTCTGCAAGGGGTAAGGTGAGGCTACCGAAACCTGTGGTAGATCCTCACTGGGTATGCATGAGATGTAGTACTTGCTTCGGCAGTACATTAACGTGAAGCGTTCCACATTTTTCTTAATTTATTAATATATTAAATTTATATTAAGTATATATATATAGAAATGAGTATTAATATACTTTTATGTTTCTTTATTGAAAGATCAATGTAATTAGAGTGATGTTTGACTGATTCCGAAGGGAAGACGTATGATTCTTATGTACGCAAATTAGAGCGTGATAGAATCAGGAGGTCTTCCTCCAAGACTGCATCAGTAAACAGAAGTCAGGGTAATGAACCTACTAACCTCCTGTAGACTTTATTTTGCCTAACTCTGTGGTATGGGCTACGGGCCTTGAGGTCGTGTCTGCGAGAGGTAATGCTCTTTCTGTTATTGTGGATTCCATCCGTATTTTGGAATCTAAAGTGCTCTCTCTCCAATCAGTGTTGTGAGTGTAGTGAGGTTGTTAGTGCCCCTAGTGTTGTGGAGGGGGCGTCAGATCGGCCCTATAATGCCTCTAGGCCTGGACCTCTGTCGGACTCCCAGGACAAAGGGAGTGGGCAAGTTGAAAGCCGAAGGAGGGTTACGGGGACTCCCCACCGATCTGGCGTCCCTTCGGCAGGACCTGAAGACGCTTCCCAGGCTGCCAAAGATTGTGCACGTGCACGAATCCTAAAGGATTGCTTCTCGTCCTCCGAGGCGTCCTCCCCATGCAGGGGTTGGAGCTCTCGGAAGGACTCGCGCCCTCTAAACAGAAGCTTATAGAAGAGGACGCTTCACGTCCTCTCTCTCTCGTCATGCGTTGCAATCGTCGCCTGAACATTTTGACGACTTTCCACCACAGAAGAGAACAAAGACACAAGATGTCGCACAGGCGGCCGTCGTCTTTGGTCTCAGAGAGGAGGACACTTCACGTCCTTTCTCTTCTGCTGCTTTGCGGTCGTCTCCGGAGAGTTTTGCTGCCTTTCCTCCGCAAAAGAAGACCAAGACGTCATCCGATGATGATGCTTTTGAGCGCCCCAGTCGCTCCAGGAATAGAACTGTTGCGGTCCCTGTGAGAAGGAAGAAGGCGTCCCCTCGCCCTTCGTCTTCTCACAGGATCAGCCCTTCCTCTGAGAAGGAGTCTTCTCACAGGATCAGCCCTTCCTCTGAGAAGGAGTCTTCTCCAACAAAGAAGATCATCCTTTCAATGCAGCAACAACTTGCTTCGTTGCTTGCCGAGAGAGAGGCAGAGCTGCGTCGTCGGAGGAAGGATGATAGACTGCCTATCAAGAGGTCCAGACAGTCCCCATCGCCTTCTCTTCGCTCATCTCTTTCTCCTGTTTCGTCGCCCTCTTGATTTTTGTGCTCTCCCCAGCGGTTTGTCTAGAGGCGCGAGGACGGTCTCCCCAAACAAAGTTCTTCTGTCGAGAGGAAGGAACGTCATTACTCTCGTAGCAAGGATTGTTTTCCTGCTCCCCCAAGACGCTCCCCTCTTCTCTCTTCACGTAAGTAGCCATCTTGCTTGGTGAGTCGTACCCGCGTGAAGTCAGATTAATCAACAGATATCACAAGTTTAACATACGACTAGAATTTGAGAAATATCTAGAAGTGTTCGTGAACTATCGGTGATAAGATTAGTGTGAAAAATAGTAGGATAAAGCGTCTTCTAAGTTAGTTTATCAAGTGTAATACTATAAATCAGAACAAGATGGCAGTAAGTTCCAACTGCGGGAAGAGGTGGCGTAATTTGGCGTGTCTAGCAGATTCGCAATACGATGAGGTAGCAGGAAGGGAACTGGCATTTCTCATCTATGAAATCAGCAACAGTCCTAACCAAAAAGATACAAAAGCATTCATAGATATATTAGAAGGATATAATCCTTCAAACTGGAACAAATCTAAATGAAAAACATCTTGAAAATAATTGAAGAAGTTCCAAATAAAATCCAAGTGGTCAAGAGACTCATAAAGAAAATATACATAAACCAACATATTCCGACAAAGAAAATGAATAAGGTGAATCTTGTGAATATCCTAATTGAATGCATTAGGAAAAGATGCCAAAAGCATGCAAAACTGTGTAAGGTTTGGTATAGCATAGTCAATCCACAAAACCTAATCAGAAAATGTGCTGCATGCAACATTCCGACCCATCACAGTGTGCTGAGGTTAATACAAGATTTGGAGAAAAGATACAAGAATTTTTTTGTTAAACATGTCTATCATGGATAGACAATGTTATTAAATCAAGATTGAATGTACAAATAGTTGAGGATAAGAAGAAGAGGAAGGAAGAAGAAGAAGAAAAAGAAGAAGAGGAAAACGGAAGAGAAGTAAACAAAAATGAAATGACAGAAAAAAATAAGGAAAAGGAAAACAAAGAACAAGATAAAAGTATGGATGCAGAGATACTATTGATACTACATATGAGGCAATAAAGCAGCATACTTACGAAGAAATAAATATTACGATATGACAACAGAAAGCAAATCCCGAAGAGGCTCTACCCAGATCTATACAATGACGGGAAAGAGGAAAAAATAGACAAGAAAGACAAAATCTGCAACCTTTTTGAAAAGAGGGAATTGCAGATTTGGAGAAAGATGTTACTACAAACATCCTAAGATATGTCAAAACTATGAAATATATGGTAAATGTGCATACTTAGATGGATATGGGATGATTGCAGAGATCTGCATCCAAAAATATGTAAAAACCTAAAAGAAGGAAAGGATGTAAGTTCGACAAAAAATGCAAATATATGCACCCTGTAGCCATGAATCATAATCAAATAAATAACCAACCAAGTAATAAAATCCAAAATAAGAAAGAAACAAATAAAGAGAGAAATCAAGAATATCAGGTAAAAGAGAAAAGCAAACCACCAATGAGATATGCAGAGGTGTCAGCAAAAAATTTCAAAGCATCAGCTCCGAAATTCTACTCAAGAGATATAACTGTATTTATTATGCAAGAGGATATTGCAGAAACGGAGAAAATTGCAGATTCAGACACAAATAATAATTATGATGAAGGAAGATCAAATATTATGGAAAAGTTGGATTTTTTAATGTCAGAATTTCTGGAAATGAAAAAAAAGAACAACATACCAGAACAGGAAAGAGACATGGAAAATCCTTATTACTACCAGTATTAAATGAAGGAGAAAACACGCAAACCATCATAGTGATGAATGCGCAGGGTTTAGTTACGAGTAACTCAAAAAGAAAAATAGAGTACTTAGAAGAACTAACCCAAAATGAAAAGAAAATAGATATAATGAATATAAGTGAAACCTGGTATTCCCAAGAGACTGGGAATGATGATCAAATAAAAGGGTTCCAACTTATAGATCAGATAGAAAAAATAGGAATCAAGGTCAAGGGGGAACCGCAATATATGGGAAAGACAAAAAAACAAGGAAAAATATATGAGAAATATAGTAACTCAGAATGTGAACTAATAGCGGTAGAATTTGAATCTGAAAAATTGATGAACATAGTAATATATAGACCTCCTAATACTAAAGAGTTTGACTTAATAATTGAAAAATTGGATGATATATGTAGAAATCACAAGGACTGGACTATTCTCCTATCTGGTGACTTCAACTTTCCTTTCGTAGAATGGAAAGAACGCGAATAGGAGATTGTGGTTGTACTTATACATATAAAAAAAGAGAGTAATAGTAGTGCAGAAGATAAGAGGCAATTTGAAAGCTATTAGATATGCTACTAGAATACAACATTCAACAAATAAATCACCTGCCAACAAGAAAGGAAAATACTTTAGAACCTAGTATTTGTGAACGAGATGAATTAGTTAAGAAAATAATAGTTTATAATGCGAATATTTCAGACCATAATGTCATAGAATTAACAGTTTCATTCAAAGCAAGTGAAAATAGAGATAAGCAAGAAATGAAAAAGTGGGAAGGATATGGAAAATACAACTTCTACAGTAAAAATATAAAATGGTCAGAAATTAATGAAGAATTAAACAAAGATTGGGATAACATTTTCGTAAGTGATGACATAAGGGTAAATACGGAGATATTATATAAAATATTGGAGAAAATAGTGGAAAAATAATATACCGAAGAAGAAAAGTAAACATCATTCATGCATACCAAGAGACAGAAGGATCTTGTTCCAGAAAATCAGAAAGTGGAAAAAAGGTCTTGCAAAAGAAAAAAATGCATGGAAAGTTATAGAACTAAAAAGTAAGATAGAAAATGCAGAACAAAAGATTATACATCAAAAGAAAATGAAAAACGGGACTTGGAAGAAAAAACCCTATTAAATATCAAGCAAACCCCCAAGCCATTATACTCATATGCGAAGAAGATGAATAAAAGAAGAATAGAAATAGGCCCTCTGAGAATTGAAGGGAGATTAACGAATGAAAAAAGGAAATTTGCAACATACTGGCAGAACGATATAAGAGAGAATTCACACCCTAGAATAGATAATGAAGATAATGATATAGAAGTAAGGATGAAAATAGTGAATATTTAGCTGACATAGATATTAATGAAGCTGATATTGTGCAGGCTATTAATGAAATTAAAAATGGAGCTGCTGCAGGGCCTGATGGAATTCCTGCTATTTTGTTAAAGAAAGTAGTTCATTCTATCGCAAAGCCACTTGCAATATTATTCAAGACAAAGTGTAGATACAGGCAAGATTTATGGATGAGCACAAATTAGCATATATTACCCCTAACCCCTTCTTCAAAAGTGGATCAAGACTAGAGGCAAGTAATTATAGGCCTGTGGAGTCTAACATCACATATTATGAAAGTGTATGAAAGGGTAATGAAGAAAAATATTATGAAACATTTAATAAAAAATAATTTGTTTAATAAAGGACAACATGGTTTCGTACCCGGAAAAAGTACACAAACCCAACTGTTAGTCCACCGTGAGAAACATATTCAAAAAATATGAAAAGCGGAATGAAACAGATGTGGTTTATTTAGACTTTGCAAAGCTTTTGATAAAGTAGACCATAATATATTAGCGAAGAAAATTAGAAAACACAATATCGTGGATAAAGTAGGAAGATGGTTAAAAGAATTTTACACAACAGAAAACAGATAGTTATTGCAAACGACGAGAAATCGGATGAAGTCAAGGTAATATCCGGTGTGCCGCAAGGTACGGTGTTAGCTGCAATACTGTTTGTTATTATGATTGAAGACATAGACAATAATGTGAAGGATTCGGTAGTGAGTAGTTTCGCAGATGACACAAGAATAAGTAGAGAAATTACTTGTGATGAAGATAGGAACGCTCTACAAAGAGACCTTAACAAAGTATATGATTGGGCAGAGGTAAATAGGATGGTATTTAACTCTGATAAATTTGAATCAATAAATTATGGAGACAGAGAAAGAAAGCTATATGCATATAAGGGGGACTAATAATGAGACCATCACAAATAAGGAAGCAGTTAAAGACCTTGGTGTGATGATGAATAGGAACATGTTATGCAATGATCAAATAGCAACTCTGTTGGCAAATGTAAAGCAAAAATGGGAATGTTGTTACGGCACTTCAAACAAGAAAAGCTGAACACATGATTATGCTTTATAAAACATATGTTCGTAGTCCACTTGAATATTGCAATATGATATGGTACCCACACTATCAAAAGGATATTGCACAAATAGAGAGTGTACAAAGGTCCTTTACAGCTAGAATAGAAGAAGTTAAGGACCTAGACTACTGGGAAAGACTACAATTCTTAAAATTATATAGTCTAGAAAGGAGAAGAGAACGCTACATGATAATTCAGGCATGGAAACAGATAGAAGGAATAGCAGAAATATCATGGAACTAAAAAATATCAGAAAGAGCAAGCAGAGGTTTAGATTAAAATAGTGCCCAAAACTATACCAGGAAAAATAAGGAAAGCACACAGGACATTAATCCACTACGCACCAGCATCGATAACATGCAGCGTCTATTCAACTGCGTTGCCCAGCTCATCTGAGGAATATATCAGGAGTGAGCGTAGATGGTGTTTAAGAATAAGCTCGACAAAATATCTAAACTTGCATCCCAGACCATCCAAGATTGGAAGATGCAAAATATACCGGAAGATGTACTAGCAACTCTCTGGTAGACATTAGAGGTGCCTCACACTGAGGGACTGGGGCAACCCGAACAAGATGTAAGGTCTGTAAGGTAAGGTCGTGACGCTCCGTATGCGGAACGTGACGTTCGCTCTGCTGCTAAGCAGGATGTTATTCAAGCTGTTAAGCTTGACGCCGTGCAAACTGCTTCGCTTAGTCAAGCAGTTCGCCAAGACGCCCCTCGCTCGTCCCTGAGGGACGCTTCGTCTGCTGCCAAGCATGACGCTAGTTCGGCAGCTAAGTTGGACGCT
Source organism: Macrobrachium nipponense (assembly GCF_015104395.2). NCBI lineage: Eukaryota > Metazoa > Arthropoda > Malacostraca > Decapoda > Palaemonidae > Macrobrachium > Macrobrachium nipponense. The sequence goes on from NC_061100.1 coordinate 41,189,058, forward strand.
TTGCATTCGGCTTCGTCACGAGCTGCTCATCAGGACAGCCAGCATGACGCTTGTCTGGACGCTCGTCAGGACGCCCAGCGTGACGCTTTTTCTGGATGCTCGTCAGGACGCCCAGCGTGACACTTTTCTGGACGCTCGTCAGGACACCCAGCGTGACGCTTTTCTGGACGCATCGTAGGACGCCCAGCGGACGCTTTTCTGGATGCTCGTCAGGACGCCCAGCATGATGCTTTTCTGGACGCTCGCCGACGCTTGGACGCTCTTTTTGACACTTCTCAAGACGCTCGCCGACTACAGGACATTCGTCATGACTCCCATCTAGACCGCTCGTTCAATGTAGGCTTTCAGCATCTGCGCCTGAACCCTGGCTGAGGCTGTTTTGGAAGACGCACAACCTGGTACTCTGAACTTGTCTTCTCAGCAATGCTCCTTATTGAAACTTAGCCCTAAAGGCCTTATACCTCTTCCTTCGGTGGTCTCGTCTGCCGCTCCTGCAAGATGACCACTTCGCTCTCTACGAAGAGAGCGTTCAAAAGATTCCATGACTAGATGGACTCGAGGAAGGCGCAAGGCAACACTTCCTTTGCCCTACTTCCAGCAAGGTTTAGCGGGAGAAGTGGGCATTTGATATGAGACGGGAGAGGAACAGGGTTTGAGAGTTCTGTTCTCTTCCCAGGACGATTTTGCCAGCCAGATAGATGCTCCGAGGAGGTCTCTCCTGTCCTCTGCTAAGGTTTCCTAGACACTTTCAGATCTGCATCACCATCTGAAAGGGCTGTTCAGGACGAAGGAGACTTTTTAACTCCTAGATTGGTGTTTCGGAGCCCTGGACCGGCAGTCTCGGAGCCCTGACTCTCTTTTCAAACATCTAACTCACCTGGTAGTTATATATATAGCTTACGTCCCTGACGTCAGCTATATATATAACTACCAGGTGAGTATGTTCAAAAATTTATTTTATCATGAAAATAACATTTCTCTTGAAAAACTATCCTACCTGCATGAATAAGGTAGTCAAGTTGGTTCTGATGAGCTGGCATCTAGAAGGAGACTCTAGTAAACTTAAAGGTTTTTGGGGTCATAAAACGCCTCTCTGGCGTTTTCAGGACTCGCGCTGCTGAGGGGAACCTTCTGGTCCTACCTGCCGTAAGCCCAGTCTTCGAGCAGGAATAAGGCTCCTTCCTCGATTTCTACGGGAATCGGAAAGACTATATGCTCGAATTACTTGATTACTTTCTGTCATATAAGTGGGTTCCCCCCATTGACAAGATACTGTACGTTTTGTCAGGTAAGTGGGTAAGCCCCCATTGACGAAATATAAAACTCTTTGTCATGTAAATGGGTTAGTTCACATTGACAAGATCCCAAATAAAAACTATCGCGTAAGCAGGTAAGCTCTCATTGACAAGATTCAGAAGAACCCTCATTCATAGGTCACTACCTCGCTGAGGCTCTTAGGGGAAACAGACTTGTAGACTACGTCCATAAAGTCTTCTGTCCGATAACATAAGAAGCTGAGCTGTCCTCTTCGGTTCTCGGTTCTAACTTGAGGCTCTCCTTCGACTAATGCTAATTCGTTCTCTTGGCTAAGAGAATGAAAACAGTCGATCTCCATTCCCTCTCTTCCTCGTCGAGGAAAGAATGTAGTAGGGAGGTAGCTGTCCAAGTGACTACAATACTACGTATTTTACCTTTGCGTCATATTACTATTAAGCGATTGTATGGTTCAAGTTATATACGCATACCATGGTTATCCCTACGGATGGCAACCGAGAGGACTATTATTCTAATTGCATTTAATCAGTAATCCCTACAACCTTCCGGGAGTTTCCGGTTTCCCTTTTTAGATATTTAAGGTATTGTTACGACAACACCAACTCAGCTTCTGTATTTAGCGAAATCTGTTACGCTTAAATATACCTGCTTGAGAGTTTCTTTCTGCTCGATGATGATGATAAACCTATTCCTTCGTAGAATGGAATAGCTGGCAACTCAGGCGGAATAGTGAGAGACGGCAAACGTAGGCTGCTGTCACTGTAGAGCAGCTCAGTACCTGCTGGTTCTCTGCCATGCGCGGTCAGTTACGTCTCTCTCCCCTGCGGGATTGACTAATTAACCGTATCTCTGCCCTACAATCACAGACTTTAGCCTCGGGTTGAGGGGAATTCTCGCATGCATGAATGAACATCGCCTTCGCTTTGCGATAATTTTTTCAACAGAGATATATCTTAGACCTTTTCAATTCTGTTTACCGCACTGTAACAGAATTCTGTATGAGTCTACCGCGGTATAGCACTAGAATAATGCACACCGGCTTAGGCAAAGCGCAGCCTTATTGGGGAAGGAAACATGCTCGGTGAGGGAAGGGATGATTCTGCTGGGGACCATTTCCTCGCTGGAGAAGTTTGTTTCCCTGAAGAGACTGCAATTCAGACCTCTCCAGTTTTTCCTGCCGGAAAATTGAAATATCATCGAAGATCTGGAAGCGATTCTGAACATCTCTCAGTCGGTCAATGATCACCTAAGGTGATAGAGAGTAGGTGCCAGGCATCTGGAGAGGGGAACAGATGTCCTGGCACATAATCTAAAAGAATTGGAAGCAATTCGGTTGGCTCTCCAGTTCTTCGAAGAATGAGTTTTGGCCGAGTGGTCCAGATCTACTCGGATAATTCCACAGCTCTCGCATATCCCAAGAAGTATCGAGAAACACTCTCGGTCCCTGTTTGAGTTAACGAGAGAGAGCCTGTTATGAGCACAGGCACGGAACGTAACGATCCTCAAGAGGTTCGTTGGAGGATTGCAGAATGTCCGTGCGGATCTTCTCGATCGACGGCAGAAACTACTGACGTCTGAGTGGACTCTTCACTTAAAAGTATGTCGAGAGAGTGGAGACTTTAAGGGCGTCCTTTGATAGATCTCTTCGCAATGTTGAAGATGAAGAGGCTTCCTCTAGACTGCTCCCTTGTTCTCGATCCGGGAGCGGTAGCAATAGACGCCATCCTATGGCAATTGAAAGGGGATGGGATGTTTAGTCTCTTTTCCCCTATTTAAACTCTTAGGAGAAGTAATAAGATGATTTGCGGCGTCAGAGGGAGCAAGGATGACTCTGATCGCCCCATGTTGGCCTTCGAGCGACTGGTTCACAGAGGTCGTGTCCTTCCTAGCGCACTTTCCAAGGACCCTTCCAGAGAGAGTCTGTCTACTCTAACAGCCCCACTTCGAGAGGTACCACAGAACCTCTCCGCTCTGAGTCTGACAGCGTTCAGACTATCGAGAAGTTGACCAGAGCGAGAGGCTTTTCAAGACTAGTGGCAAGTGCGATTGCCAAGGCAAAGAAGAGCTTCCTATCTTGCAGTGTACCAATCGGAGTGGGCCGTTTTCTGAAGATGGTGCTGGAAGAATGGCCTTTCCTCCACCTCGACCTCTGTGAATTAGATTGCTGTCTTCCCTTTCCGTCTGAGGAATGTGGATAAGCTGGCAGTCCTGACTTTTAAAGAAGAAGTATGTTGTCGACGGCCTTTAGACTCAGAGATTTGGATCTGTCGAACAACAAAGCCCTTCACGATCTTTGAGGTCTGTTGAAATCTTGAAACTGTCTAAATCGAAGCTTCCGGCATGGAACTTAGACGTAGTCTGGAAGTTCCTGATGTCGAAGCCTTTCGAACCTCTCCTTTCTGCAAACTTAAAGCATGTGACCAGAAAGGCTAATTTTTCTAACCACTCTAGCTACGACAAAGAGGGTTAGTGGGGTTTAAGCCATCTGCAGACATATTGGCTTTAGAGGACATAATGTGGAGTGTTCTCTAAGCCCTTCTTTCTTGGCTATGAATGAAAACCCATCTAACCCTTGGCCCAGGAGCTTGGAGATCAAGGGGATGTCACAATTATTGGGAAAGAGCCAGAGAGAGTCCTGTGCCCTGTCAGGGCTCTCAAGTTTTATCTAGGTAAAACTAAAAAGAAAGTCGAGATCCTTCGGACAATCGGCGGTGTTCCGTAAAAAGACCAGACTTGCCCATGTCAAAGAACGCACTGGCGTCCTTTTAAGGAGCTCTTTCAAAGAGGCTCATTCGTCATGTTTGGACAAGGTTTGCACTCAGTAACATCCTGAGTGCCACATTTTAGTGAACCAACTCTGTGTTCGTTTCACACTACATGCGGGATGTGAAGACGACATATGAGATCTGCTGCTCGCTAGGGCCATACGTGTCCGCTGACACAATCTTGGGGGCAAGAAGTACCACTCATCCTATCCTCTAGAAAATGGTTAGGAAGAGCTGTTAATTATAGTTGTTGGGTCGGCCGCCAGTGGTGGACTTCTCAATTCTTAGCTTTAGTTAAACATCCTTAACTTTGGCTAGGTTGGTCAGGTGGTGATATGTATGGAACCAAGATGTCAATTATCTGCATGCAATTTGTTTCTTTCCTAAATCATTCTATTCTGTCCCTTCCCACCTCCAATGGTGGGATTCAGCTATATATATATCTGACAGGTAAGTTTCATGAACAAAATGATATTGTTATGATACAATAAAGTTTGTTCATACTTACCTGGCAGATATATATAATAAAGTACCCACCCACCTCCCCTCAGGGGACAGTGGCACTAGAAAATCTGAATAGAAAATGGGAATGGTTCCTGATACCCGCCTCCCAACGGCAGGAATGGGTACTAACCACCTGGCTGACCACTGTGTGTGTCGTAAGTTTTGAAATTCTGTCGGACTTCGGAGAATACAGCTATATATATATCTGCCAGGTAAGTATGAACAAACTTTATTGTATCATAACAATATCATATTTACGACAAATTGTGATTTTTCATTGTATCAACAACAAAACTATTATTTCTGGGCTCAGCTCGAGTCGCTGCGCGAAATATCCTTTAATCTATTATTTCTAGGGTAAATGTACTAACACATACCAGAGAATAAATAAATAAAGAAAAAGGTCAGTATAACTGACTCGCTCACCCTCCCAGAGAGTGTCGGTATGAACACTATGGCGAGTGAGACCACTACCACGAGCCAAATGCCAATAGAATTCTCCCACTACAAAATCCCCCAAGAGGAGAGCCGACCCACAGAGTGGGCAGCACCTACTACTACTACTCCATCCCATGCTGCCGACTGCTGCGCCTCTGGTGGCCATCCTTTTCAGTTAGCGCACACGATACACACGTGCCATTTTCTTCTCTGTGTTTTTGTGCCCTTTCCTTTGGATTTTATTACCATGGAGCGTGCAGCCATCGCAGCAGCTAAGTTAAAGTACTCAGTGTTTTATTGCTAATTGGTTTTTTCCGGCCCTGAGCACGTATTTGCCGTTTTTAGGTATAAATACGATCTCTAGGTCGGAAGCATGGCAGCATGGTTCTGCCTCGTGGTGGGTCCGTTCTGGGTCGCCCATACCCAGAACATCCCCTTGCTTTTGTACGCTCTATTTTTATTATCCGCTTTATTTAGGGTACGGCCTACACGGTTTTGTCATGCATGCATGTCTTTTACCTTATGTAGGCTCTTCCATCCAGACCCTAGCCACGGCTCTTAGTATCGGCCTCGGCTAGCTTTGAGTGGTAGCCTTGCCTTCGGGTTAGTCGTACACTCCTGGATTTTTTCTCCTACTATTTTGTTTTCTTTCTTTCATTTTATTATTCATTTGTATTATTTATGTGTTATTTTTAGGTTAGTTAGGCGTCTGGCTCGCTTAGCCTAGGTCATGGCCCATTGGGCCTTTATGTTACCGCTTTCCAGCTCGGTTGCTTCCCGATAGCATCTCTCTGATCAGTTGGTTATGTTCTAGGCTTAGTTGTTGTTCTTATCACCCGTGGTCACTATGTGATCACGAGGCAGCCAGACGCCTGTCCAGTCACCTTTCCCCCCTCCCGCTCCTTCCATAGGGTCGGGGGGGGTGGGTAGGCCTGCCCATGCTCGCTCCACATACCCGATCCTGCCTCCCTCTCTCCCCCCAGGCGGAGGGGGTAGCGGGACGGGACAGACCCAGACTGGACTCGACCTCTCCGGCTTCTCGGTCCGGTCGGATGGTAAGGTGGGGGGGACTGGCCTTTCCCCCCCTCCATTACTACTCCGTCGCTCCGTTACTAGCCCGAGTCTGTATGCCCCTTGCTCTTTCCCACCTTACTAGGGCTCCTTTACCACGGAGACCTGGCATCCAGCGGAAAGGTGCTAGTCTACCCCACGGGGTGGACCGGAACATACAGTCGGTCCCTTCTAACCTCTCCGTTTCACTGAGTTATACATTCCGCCACGCACTGGACTTAGTCCGGTACGTTCGAGCTTTTAGGTTTAAGATCTATTATGTTAACTATTAAGTTTATCTTAAGTACCTTAAACACCCTTCCCCCTCCCTTCATGTTTCACCGGATACCTCCGGGTTATAGCCTATTCAGGCGATTAAGGGAGGGGTTATGCCCAAATTTTTTCCGAGCTCCGGCATGCAACGGAGTTCTTCTATCCTTTAGCCTGTAAGTGATATTCTTTAAGATACTCATGTGTCTTTTCACTTACAGACCACCAACTGTGAGCATCCGGGATGCGCCGCCACACTTCAGGACCCATGGGGACACGAAGTTTTGCCGTCCCATGCTCCATGCGCGACTCCGCACGGGGACATCCAGGTCTGGTACCATGAAACGTGTACCATATGTTACGATCTGGTGAGCCAGCTTTTAGACGGGGTAAGTATTCCATCTCCGGTAGCTGGTCCTCATCTGTTATAGTGCTTATGTTTTACAATCAATCACTCTAACTTAAGGTAAATTCAAGGGGCCTTATAGCCCCTATAATTTTAAGTTATGCTTTAAGTTAGCTTTAGTTTTAAGTTATTCTTAAATCTAATCAATACCCTCTCTTCCAGGCGCCGGCCGTGAGGGATACCGCACTGGCAACCCTGCGGGCCTGGGTCGGCGGTTTCGGGAAGAACGCCGCCAAGGGTATGCCCTACATCCTGGAGAAAAAGTTGGCGGTACTAATCTTCCCCGGAGGCAAGGCGACAGGATACGTCGACCCAGTAGAGGCGGCCCCGACTATCGCCTTCATCCAGCAACAGCTGGCTGCCTCATTGACTGACCAAGGCCAGGACATCTCTTCGGAAGTCGCGACGTTGGATATTAATGTAGAACCTATGGTAGGTGTAGACGACCTGTTGGTCGAGGTAGGTAAGGTGGACACCCAAGGGATACCCTTGGGTGCAACTGCTTCTTCTACTCCTGCAACCTCTCCATCCTTCCAAGGCTTTACGGGTAACGAATTATATACTCCTCCTGACGCTTCAGTTAGACCCAAGGTCAAGGGTCAAGCAGTGAAATCCTTGACAAAGACGTCGTCGTCGTCTAAGAAGACGGCTTCGGCGTCATCCTCCTCTCGTAAGTCTCCGGCTAGGAATCCCGGAGCAGAGAGATCTAAAGCTTCTGGGTCCGGCTCTAAGTCCTCGAGGAGTAAATCCTCCAGAGAGAGATCTCACACTCCGGCGGAGTCGTCAGTTCCGCTACCCTTGGTTCCAATTCAGAGCCACCCCCTCCACCTCCGCAGCAGCTCCGGCTTTGGACTCCAATGTTGGTCTGTTACAACAGGTGGGCGACCTGGTTGGGTCTCTGAAAAGTAGCATGGAACAAATGATCTCTCGGTTGTCGGATAGGATTACCTCTCAAGACAGCATTATAGCCGGACTGAGCCAACTCCTCTAGCCTCTCCTCCACCTTTCAATACAGGTGGAGCCCAGCTTCCCCCGTATGACTCTCTACCTCCGTTCTCAATGAACAACCCTTGGAGAGTAGCGTCATACGCCCCCTTCCAAGACGGACTCATTTCTATCCCGGAATGTGGAACTCGGAGGATCGAGGACTTCGAGTTCTACCCGGAAGACCTTCAGCCTCCGTTCATCGGCTACGCAAGGCTCACCGCCTCAGCCATGACTCGGGATGATAAAGTACCAAAGGAGACAGTCCTCTATTCACGTGACCAGGCTCAGAGAGAATGGCTCAGGTGTCTAGAGGACATGGATTGTTCCAATACGAAAATCCAACCTTTCAAGAGTCCGTTTACGATCTTTACGATGGATGAGAGTACCCCGCTCCCTTTCCTGACAAAGATCGCGACGTCTACCATTCCAGCGGCCCAGAAGGGGGACCCCATGCCTCAACTGAAGGAAGCAGATCCTACATCTCCGTTACTTCCTTCAGCCGGGGAGAATTGTGGGAAGACTTACCTAACACCTTCTCAGCTGGCAAACTCAAACCGACTGTGCTATGGAGCAGTTTGGTGAAAAGCTACCTAGGCTTCCAGATAGCCTTATTCAGGCTGAATTTGACGCCAAATCGCGGTTAGCCAGATCTATTAATTCCATGGCTATGACCGAGGTGGCTACCATAGCCTATGGTTCAGAACCGCTCTTCAAGCTTATGACCAAATCCCTGACTCAAACGGTACAGTCAGATATGTTTGAGTTTGCCACTGCTAGGACGAATTGTAGGAAGCATGTCCTACAAGAAGCAACTATTCGGCACGAGCCGAATAGGTTACTTGCGTCAAGCATCTGGGGAGCAGACCTCTTCCCAGAAGCGATGGTGAAGGAGGTTCAGTCAGAGGCTACGAGGTTGAACCAGAGCCTTAAGGACCGTTGGGGTCTTACGGCCAGGAGGCGGCAAGATCTAGCAGCTAGGGGTAAGGGTCAAAGGAAACCCAGACGTTTCCAGCCCTACCAGAAAAAGCAGCCACGCTTTTCTCAGCAAGTTCCGGCTGTTCCCTTAGTGCAAACAGCCCAACCTTCCACTTTTCAAAGGCTCAATCACAGCCGATTTACGTTATCTCCCTCAGCCTCAGCCCTCCACCTCTTACGCCCTCTCTCCAGCTTACAATCAAGCCTTCGAGAGTCAAGCTTCACAGAAGTATGACCGCTCGGGTAAGGAGGCAGAGGTAAGCGATCCTTTCGTGGGAGAGGATCGGGAGGTCCCTTTAATAGGGGAAAACATTTCAGAGGAGGCCGGGGAGGCTACCAGAACCAATGAGGAATTTCAGGTAGGAGGGAGGCTGTTTCACTTTCGCCACCGGTGGAACTTCAGCAAGTGGGCTCAGAGCATTGTGTCAAAAGGCCTAGGTTGGAGCTGGTTAACGAACCCACCCCCATCCAGACCTTTCCGCCAACTTCCTTCCAAGGAACTGACGGAGTATGCGGAGGATCTCCTTCAGAAAGGAGCTATAGCGAGAGTCAAAAGGTTTAAAATTTCAAGGACGCTTGTTCAGCGGTGCCAAAGAAAGGCTCACAAAAAAGAAGGGTAATCTTAGACTTGTCCCGCTTAAACTTAGCCATTCGCTGCGACAAGTTCAAGATGCTCACGATCTCGTAGGTATGGACCTTACTTCCCCGTGGGGCCGTCACCACCTCTATCGATCTTACAGACGCTTACTATCATATCCCTATTGCAAGACACTTCCGTCCGTATCTGGGCTTCAAGATAGGAGACCAGACATTCTCCTTCAAGGTAGTTCCTTTCGGGCTCAACGTAGCACCCAGGGTGTTTACGAAGCTGGCGGAAGTAGTAGTTCAACAACTCAGATCGCAAGGGATTATGGTAGTAGCGTATCTCGACGATTGGTTGATCTGGGCTTCAACAGTCGAGGAATGCAACAGAGCAACACTGAAAGTAATTCAGTTCCTGGAATATCTAGGCTTCAAGATAAACAGGACCAAGTCAAGACTCACCCCAAGAGTCAAACTTTCAGTGGCTAGGCATTCAATGGAATCTTTCCTCCCATACTCTGTCGATTCCATCATCCAAAAGAAAGGAAATAGCGAAATCAGTCAAACAATTTCTGAGTCACAAACTGGCATCAAGAAGATCCCAGGAAAGGATCTTGGGTTCTCTCCAGTTTGCATCAGTGACGAACATCTTAATGAAAGCCAAACTGAAAGACCTAACCAGAATCTGGCGCTCACGAGCAAATGTCCCTCTGATTCTAAAGAATCGACTCCGACCGTGGGCGAAAGTCAAGAACTTGTCGGTGTCAGTGCCCCTTCAGTTTCCTCCACCAGGGATCACCATCCACACAGACGCATCATTAAGCGGTTGGGGAGGATATTCCCAGTTCAAAAAGGTTCAAGGAACGTGGTCACCTCAGTTCCGTCAGTTCCATATAAACGTACTGGAAGCAATGGCAGTGTTCTTGACTCTAAAAAAGTTATGCCCGCCAAAGTACTCCCACATAAAGCTAGTCCTGGACAGCGCAGTGGTGGTACATTGTGTAAACAGAGGAGGCTCCAAGTCACGTCATCTAAATCACGTCATGGTAGCCATCTTCTCCCTGGCGGACAAGTTCAGTTGGCATCTCTCCTCCACTCATATAGCTGAAGTGAGAAACGTCATAGCAGATGCTCTTTCCCGATCAGTACCTCTAGAGTCGGAATGGTCACTGGACAACAGTTCGTTCCAATGGATTCTTCAGAGAGTTCCAGGTCTACAGGTGGATCTCTTCGCATCTCAAACGAACCACAAACTCCCGTGTTTATGTGGCCCCCAACCTGGACCCTCTGGCCTATGCCACGGACGCCTTGGCTCTAGACTGGAACAACTGGGAGAAGATTTATGTCTTTCCTCCGGTGAATCTTCTCATGAAAGTCTTAAACAAACTCAGGACATTCAAGGGTCAAGTGGCTCTAGTAGCCCCAGACTGGCCGAAGAGCAATTGGTACCCTCTCATTCTGGAACTGGGTCTTCGCCCTCTTCGGATCCCCAATCCCAGGCTCTCCCAGTCAGTACAAACGAAGACTGTGTTCGCTTCCTCAGGGATTCTCAAAACCCTAACTTTATGGATTTCATGAAGTTTGCAGCGAAAAGGGATGCGAATATTGACCCTCAGAATATTCTCTTCTTGGAATCCGATAAAAGAGATTCAACTTTGAGACAGTATGATGCTGCTGTCAAAAAGTTAGCAACCTTCCTGAAAGAATCAGATATTAGGATCATGACAATCAATTCAGCTATATCCTTTTTCAGATCCTTATTTGAAAAAGGCTTAGCAGCTAGCACAATTACGACAAACAAGTCAGCCTTGAAGAAGATTTTTCAATGTGGGTTCAACATAGACTTGACAGATTCCTACTTCTCGTCTATTCCCAAGGCATGTGCTAGACTTAGACCTTCGGTAAGGCCTACGTCAGTATCATGGTTCTTAAACGATGTTCTAAAGCTGGCTTCAGAAACCAATAATGACACATGCTCGTTTATAATGCTCTTAAGAAAAACCCTATTTTTATTAAGCTTGGCCTCAGGAGCTAGAATTTCAGAACTGTCGGCGTTATCCAGAGATCCGGATCATATTCAGTTCCTTCCCACAGGGGAAGTGCTACTTTCTCCGGAACGTAGCTTTATAGCAAAGAATGAAGATCCTTTGATGAGGTGGGAACCATGGAAGGTACTACCCCTTCCACAAGATGTATCTCTTTGCCCAGTTTCAGCCTTACGAGCCTTTCTTTCTAGGACCTCCTCATCCTCATCGGGTCCTCTCTTTAAGAGAGAAAAAGGTGGCACTTTATCTATTAAAGGCATCAGGCAACAAATCCTGTACTTCATTAAACAAGCCAATCCTGACTCTTTCCCAAAAGCACATGATGTCAGGGCAGTGGCCACCTCAATTAACTATTTCCAACATATGAACTTCGATGAGTTGAAAAAGTATACTGGATGGAAATCGCCGACAGTGTTCAAACGTCATTACTTAGTCCTTGGAAGCTCTGAAATTTTCAGCAGTTGCAGCGGGGAACATAGTTTCCCCTGACTCTGACTAATCTTTAGTAGAAGATCCAGTCCTCCTTTCTACCTGCCTCACCCAACAGTTCGTCTATTCCTGCCTTGTTCATTTACGGTCACCTTGTGTCTTAGCTGCTTTTATGGTGATGTAGTGGGTGTCCCTTATTTTTTTGCTAGGGACACTCACATTTGATGATGGTTTTTGATCTCCTGGATGTCATCTCCTTATTTTTATGCTAGGAGATACATCTTATTATAATGGTTACGGGTTTTGTATATTAAGTCATATACATTCCTTTATATTTTATTATTGTTGAGTTTGTTTTATTCAACTTTTGTGTTAATTGCTTTAGAATGTTTTGATACATAGCTTTACACAGATACCATTTTTGTACATATATGATATATTTCTCCTGTATATATGTATATTACCTTAAGTTAAGAAATATTATTAGAATTAAGTGTAAATTAAGTAATATTTCTATTTTGTATCACTGTGTATATGTATCCTTATTAGCAATTATATTGATTTATTTTTATTTTATCTTTTATTTGAGACCTCTTTGTATTTTGTTGAATTTCTTTACAATCTTGTGCTATTTCTCTGGTACGATTTCGCGCAGCGACACGAGCTGAGCCCAGAAAAGGGATTTTGACGTAAGGAAAAATCTATTTCTGGGCGATTGGCTCGTGTCGCCAGCGAAATCCGCCCTACCCATCCCATCGCCAAGATTGTCTGCTAACTTCAGGATGGCCACCAGAGGCGCAGCAGTCGGCAGCATGGGATGGAGTAGTAGTAGTAGGTGCTGCCCACTCTGTGGGTCGGCTCTCCTCTTGGGGGATTTTGTAGTGGGAGAATTCTATTGGCATTTGGCTCGTGGTAGTGGTCTCACTCGCCATAGTGTTCATACCGACACTCTCTGGGAGGGTGAGCGAGTCAGTTATACTGACCTTTTTCTTTATTTATTTATTCTCTGGTATGTGTTAGTACATTTACCCTAGAAATAATAGATTAAAGGATATCGCTGGCGACACGAGCCAATCGCCCAGAAATAGATTTTTCCTTACGTCAAAATCCCTTTTTCAGTGCTTTTTCATGTGTATTACTAGTGTTTTGTGACACATGTAAGTACCTATGTTTTGTGTGTGTGTGTGTGTGTGTGTGTGTGTGTGTGTGTGGGGTTTGCATAGACAACCGGAGTGTGTGTCATGCAAGCCCACAAAGAAGAGAAGCCTCCCATCCAGCCAGAGTGTGTGCCCTGGTATGGAGGGCCATAAATGTTGGGTCTTTAGGTCCACTGACTGTGGACCCTCATGTATTGTGTATATGGTGCCAAGGGCGCGAGTGCTCTTGGGCCGTGCCATGTGATTTTTGTGTTTTCTGGTCGGAGGAGCAGTGGGAGCTCTATGAGAAGAGGAGGAAGCGACTTAAAAGTCGCCAAGATGTCGTTGGAAAGCTCTCCCCCGACACCTCTGGTGACTGACACGTCGTCTTCCTCCCTCCTAGCCAGCTCCCGCGTATGGCTCTCTCCCCTTCGGGGGACGTGTCCCGTTCTTCCTCTTCGTTCAATCTGTCGAGCGCAGAGGAAGGAGCGTGATACCCGACCTGGAACTGTAGTCAGGGTCTTCGGTCCGTTCAGGGTGGGATTCCCCCCCCCCCCCCCCCCCCCCTCCACTGCGAACAGGGAAAACACCCCCCCCCCCCCATTAACCCAACTGTTGCTTCCCCAGGTGTGTGTGCCTCTGCAGGTGGAGACTTCCAGCAGGTTTGGCGCTCGTTGAGTCTTCCAGGCACTCCCAGTATCTAGGGGCTGTTGCAACATCTGGCTGCCCCAGTGACCCATGGGACGGTGATGATGACCACCACCACCCTTTCAACACCAGGGTATGCCGCGCCGCCGCACCTGGTTTACATACAGCATGTGACCTTAGTAACCCCCTCAGCTGCTGTACAAGCCCCGCTGACATTTGTGCTGCAGAAGGAGATGGTTCATCTGCCACCTGGTTTTGCTGTCCTTGCCCTGGCCCCTGACTTTGAGTCCCCGAAGAGCTCCCCGCTTGACCGCCCACTGGTTCCTGTGCCTGTTCCTGCTGTCTCCGTTCCTGCCCGGGGTTGTGGTGCTCCTTCTGCAGGTTCCGGACGGGTGCAGTTGGGCCGTGTTGCTACCGCAACTGCCCCAGCTCTGTCCTGGATGGAGGACCTGTTGGTTGTCCTGAGGAAGCTGACAAAAAAGAAGTCCAGAAAGAAGAGGAAGGTGTTGTCGTCGTCTTCGTCGTCATCTTCTGCCGCCTCTTCCCTTTCGACTTCCAAGGCCCCACAGCCGAGGAAGAAGAAGGTGGTGGCCTCGCCCCGCCCCCTAAGAAGTCTCGCTCCTTGCCCAGGGAAGAAGATGGGGACCATAGGGGTGCCAGCTACCATTGGTACCTCTGCTCCTGGTTCCAGAGGTTCCACCTCCGGACCAGGATCCGTCTCGGCCACTCGCTCGCTTCACCAAGTGTACAGTCACTTACCAGTGACCGTGCAGCCAAGGTCCAGACCGTTGAACCTGCTCATCGTCAGGATCTAGGCAAGGAGCAGAAGACTGGCAAGAGTCGCTCAGGTGACTCTCACCAGGCCGGCGATTGCTCTCGTGGCGATCCCCTGGTTCCCAGGGTTGACGTAACGGTCCCACCAGACCGTCCAGGTCCAGCCTTGGCTGGACCAGGTACCGTGGCGTGTCGAGAGGATGTGGCTCGCACTCACCGCGTCAGTGGACACTACCAGTCACCCGACTGTCACTCCCACCGGGACCGGACGGCTCGCACGACTGGTAGCAGTTCTCCTGACGCACGAGACCGTCGCTACCATTCTTGGTCCAGCGCTTCTCCTCATGGAGACTGCTGGTTAAATCCTGCAGCTCGCGAGCTGCAGGTCTGGACCAGCGGTCTCCGTGAGGAGAAGCGATCCTACGACCCTGGCTCGGTCCTTGGACCTAGCAGGTTGTACACCCAAGTGGTTGGAGGAGACCACGAGGGGTCTGGCGAGGTTCTTCCTTCTGAGTTCTGCCTTCTGAAGGAAGAGTGTCTCGAGAGTTGATCAGCCTGGATGGATCTGACGGTCCATCGCCTCAGGACGCGATCACCCCCGAGATACAGAGGTCCTTCGCAGAGGTCATCACGCTGATTCGTCAGCACAACGACCTTGTGGAAGGATCGGTGGTTGCTCCCTCCGAAACTCCATCGAGGTTGGAGTTGTTCTGGGGACCCAAGAAGGAACCCAGAGTGATGGTGGGTTTACCCAAATCCACCTTGGCCGATGGGGTGCTGGGCCAGGTCGAGACACTTCTCCGGACAGGAGGGTTCGCTTAGGTCCAGTAGGTCGGACAAGCTGCTTCCCCCTCCTCTGCCTCGCCAGCGGCGTTTCTACGTGCCATCGGTGGACCCGTTGCCAACCAAGCAGTTGACCCATAGATAGCTAGGCTAACTGCGGGGGTGCCTCTCCATCACCTGCTGGCTGAAAACCTCTGGTTTTCACAGTGAGAGGCATCGGCTCTGGAAGCGACTGCCATGGCAGCCTTCCAAGCTGTCTCCTGGCTGGACCTGTGGTCCCTCGCAGTGTCCAGAGTCGTAGCTCCTCGGGAGCTAACGTTCCCGAGGAAGACTCGGCGTTTGGGAGACTGTGCCAGTCTGGAGGTAGGGCCATCTCCTACCTCTCCCACAAGACGGCCAACCTGTGGGCCTACCTGGTCCTGAGACGGCCGGTCGAGAGGTGATGCTGGGTCTACGAAACGGACCACTGCTGGGTTCCTCCTCTCTCTCTTCCCCAGAGAGATAGTGGACGCTGCGGTGGAAAAGCGGCGCACTGATGATAGTGACTGTCTAGTACACTAGGCAGTCTTGAAGGCTTCTGGGCAGCCTCGAGCAACTGCAGCCAATCCTCGGAGCTTGGCTAGCCCCTTCCTCTGCTTCCAAGACACTAGCTTTGTTGAGGTCGCAAGGAAAGACCCAGCCTTCGTCTTCTGCTTCGAGGAGTGAGTGTCAGCCTTCTTCCCAAGCCTCCTACTCCCGTGGGAGACAAGCGGAAGCCGAAGAGAGGGAAACGCTAGGGACTGCGTTCACCCTCACCTGCTGCTGGAAGGGGGGGGTTTGCCTGGCGAGCCATTGGGCAACTTGGCAACGCTACGGAGCCGAGACCTGGGTAGTGGATGTTCTTCAGGAGGGATACCTACTACCCTTCGAGTTGTGGCCACCCCTCACTTTGCACCCGGTCCATCTTCAGACGTACATTCCCGGTTCTGCCAGAGACGTAGCACTTCAAGAAGTCAAGACCATGCTGAGCAAATGAGCTGTGGAGATCATACGAGATCAGTCGCTGGGTTTCTACAGCCGACTCTTCCTAGTGGAGAAGTCTTCAGGGGGCTGGAGACCGGTGATAGATCTCTCTCCCTTGAACCGATTCGTTCGCCAGACTTGGTTCACGATGGAAACAGCACGCAAATACCCATCCATCAGTCCTCCAGGAAGTACCTCCGCTTTATCCTTGATGGGATGGTGCACCAGTTCAGGGCACTTTGTTTCGGTCTCTCAACCGCCCCACAGGTGTTCATGCGAGTGTTCACTCTGGTGTCGGCTTGGGCCCATTCGGTCGGGATACGTCTGATGAGGTATCTCGACGATTGGCTGGTCCTGACGAGCTCCCGCTTGCAGTTGCTGCAGGACAGAGATCGACTCCTCGACTTATGACACGATCTGGGGATTGTGGTGAATGGTGAGAAGTCAGATCTTGAGCCCAAGCAGAGGATAAAGTACCTGGGCATGCTGATCGACACGGTAGCAGCACGAGTCTTCCCCGCAGACTCGCAGATCAGCAGGTTCAGGGAGGCAGCCAGACTTTTCCTGTCTCGACGGGAACAGTCAGCTCGGCAGTGGCAAGTCGTGATCGGTCACCTGTCATCACTGGAGTTAGTCCCTCATGGGCGTCTTCACCTGCGGTCTCTTCAGGGGATACTAAAGGAGTGCTGGTCACAGGCACGGGATCCACAATCCTTCCTGGTTCCTCTCACGGAGGAAGTAAGGGAGGACCTAGCCTGGTGGCTAGACAACAGGAACCTCTTAATAGGAGTGCCCCTGCGCACTCCCCCTCTGGAGATGCTGCTGTTCTCAGACGCATCGACCGAGGGTTGGGGCGCACACCTGGAAGACTTGCTGGTTGCAGGAGTGTGGAACCATTACGACAAGCACCATCACATCAACTTCCTGGAACTCAAGGCTGCTTTCCTCGCACTCCAAGAGTTCTGGGAACGACTGATGGGACACTCAGTGGTGTTGATGAGCGACAACACCACGGTAGTGGCATACGTCAACAAACAGGGGGGCCTAGTGTCCCTCCCGTTGCACCAGTTGGCAATGCAGGTGCACGAGTGGGCCGTAGCTCACTCGGTAGAGCTGTCAGCCAGATACATTCCAGGCAAGAGGAACTTAGTGGCAGACAAGCTCAGCTGCCAGAATCAGGTGATTGGGACCGAATGGTCTCTACGCCCAGATGTGGTGGAAAGGCTCTTCGATCTGTGGGGGCATCCACTTGTGGATCTGTTTGCCACCTGGCACAACAGAAAACTCGAGGTTTCATACATTCAACTTCCCTGACAGATATATACTTAGCTAAGACTCCGTCTTCCCCGACAGAAATTTGAATTTCGCGGCACACGCTACAGGTAGGTAGGTCAGGTGATCTACCGTCCCGCCGCTGGGTGGCAGGGATAGGAACCATACCTTCTAAAATCAGATTTTTCTCTGTCGCCATATTGTAAACAAATGTTTGCGGTACCTCCTGACTTGATTTTCGTGTTTCATCGCCATCGATCTTCTGGGCTGTCTTTTGCAGGGAAGTACTGGGTCTTTGGTTCAGCATACGCTTTTATTAACTTTTTAATAAATTTGACTTCGAAAATTTCGAAGATTTTATGAAGTAACTACCGAAGTTTTCGGTAGACACTCATTTAGTTTGCAAGAAAGGGAAATATTAATATTTATTCATTAATACGTGTAATAAGTGTTAGAACTTTATTGAGGAAATATAAAACACTAACTTCCTACTTTAGGAAGTCAGGAAAGCATATAACTTTTTACGCTTCCTTTAGAAGCTTTAATAGCTCTCGTGCTAACGAGCAGTTAGAGTATTAACAGTAATAGTAGTTTTTGCATCCTCATCTCCTTCTTACTCTACAGAATCTACAAATTAATAAATTTGAAGATAATTGGATGTAGCTCAAAATGCGAGCTCTTATAAGGTAAGAAGTGAATTTAGTGTTCCCAGTGCAGTGGAGGGTGCGTTCTGATCGGCTCTGTTTCGCTCCCAGGTCTAGACCTCTTCCAAGCTCCCTGGCCCAGAGGAGAAGGAAAGTCGAAAGCCTTACAGAGGTTATGGAGAATCCCCACCGATCAGGCGTCCCCTCGGCAGGATCTGTAGAACGTCCCAGACTGCCAAGTTCGCCATTGGAAAGGCGTCCTATAATAGTGGAGGGTGCGTCCGATCGGCTCTGTCTCGCTCTCAGGCCTAGACCTCTTCCAAGCTCACAAGCCCAGAGGAGAAGGAATGTCGAAAGCCGCACGGAGGTTTCAGAGAATCCCCACCGGTCGGCCCTCGGCAGGTTCTGTAGTAGCGTCCCAGACTGCCAAGGATAGCCATTGAAAAGGCATCCTTAAAAAAGTGCGTCTCTTCTTCCGTTTCTTCATCTTAAATCCGAAAAGACGAAGAATGTACATGTTTGGAGTTCGGAGGATCTGGCGCGTTCTCTGAAAACTAAGAGAACACTGAGCGAGAGGCTGAGAGCCAGCCAGCAAGCTAGCGCGAGCCACGTTCCAACAACCAGCAGCGAGCCGCGTTCCAACAGACTAGCGCGAGCCGCGTTCCTACAGACTAGCGCGAGCCTCGTTCATACAGATAAACGCGAGCCGCGTTCCAGAAAATTTTTCTTGGCGCAAGGCGCCTTCAAAGAGAAAACAGACGGCTAGACTGAGGAGCCTTTTAGTAGAGTGGCAATCAGAAGGATGCTTCCATTGAACGTTTACTGGCAAGAGGTTCCTAAAAGAAGACTAGTAGGCGCTCGGAACTATCAGGGCGCACGGGACCTTCCACGCAAGTGGAACGTTCCAGGAGCGAGTCTCCTTTCTAGCATGCGGACATTCCAGGCGCGCGGAACTATCCAGACGCCAGGCGCTAGGCGCAAGGATCCAGGCGCCAGAATATTCCAAAATCTTCATTTGAGAGAGAGGTCAGTCGCGAGGCTCCTCTTTGAGTTTTTTAACTTGAGCAACTTTCCCCTGGCAAAGGTGCAAGATGTCGCACAGGCGGCCGTTGCTTTTGTCAGAAGGATTCTGATACTAAGAGAAGCCCCTTTTCATTATTCAGAAGACTCCTGTGTTAGGCAGTTCCTCTCAATGCGGACTCTCTCCTTCATCCATGCTCTTCCCTCGTTATGAGGAGGCAAGAGCTTTGGGAGTTTTTCTTAATAAGAATCTCATCGACGTTTGGGTATGATGGCGGATAGGAAATATCTACTTCCTTCCGTAAACCCTAGAGATGAACAGGAATTCTTTCTCTTCAGCGATTTATGAGGAAATCACGAAGATTTAAAGGGTTCCTGGATTAACTTCCTTCCTTAAGGAGATATATATACTCTTTCTATCATTCTATTAACGAAAAGAACGAAGATAGTAGAAGGTAGTAGAGTATCTGCTGTATGAGAATACGATACGTCAAATCATAAACACATACCGTAGTTACTTCTTTGCTGTGCAACTCAATTACCAGTATCCTTCTAGGACTTTCCTAGGAAGGACTACGCTTAAAGGGATTGTTAAGACAACACCTACTTAGCTTCTAGATTTATCGAAGTCTTGTTTCGCTTAAATATGCTTTAATAAGATCTTCCTGAAGTTCGATAATAATTTTATAAGTTTCCTTTATTAAATGGAGTAGCTGGCAACTCTGGAAGAGTAAGGCCAGACGGCTAACGGAGACTGCTTTCGCTGAGACCAACGCAGTACCATGTAGGTGTCGGTCATGAGCGTCTCTCTCTCCTGCGGGATGCGATAACTATCCGTATCTCTCCCCTACAATCGCGGTCTTAGCCTCGGATTGAGTGGATAGTTAAGCTAACATAAATAAAATATTGGATGCCTTTTGCTAAGAAGCTTTCAATAAGAGAGATATTACAACCTTTCAATGCTGTTTACCGTAGGTAACATTATTAAAGGATTCTATCGCAGCAGAACATTATATTATATAATGCTCTCAGGCTTACGAAAGCATGGCTTATTAGAGTACCTGCTCAGAAGAAGATGGATGAGTCGGATGGGAAACATTCTCTTTGTGGCAGAACTTGTTTCCCCTGAATGGACTATACTACGTATATAAGGTTTTTTCCTACTAAGAACGGAATTAACATGTGAAAGGATGTCGGGTACCATAAAGGCACAGATGTTCTGGCACATAACCTAAAAAGAATTAGAAGGAAGCGCCAACCTGGCGCAATGCGCCAGAAGCGCCAGCCTGGCGAAGTGAGCCAAGAGCACCATCCAAGATTTTCTCGTTTTAGCGAGTTATTAACCTAAGAGTCCAGTAGCCTCTCGGACAGCAGGCTCGGTAACGGCAAGATTCGTTCATGATTTCGTTACCCATTTAATCACTTAGGCCAATTCCACGACACTCTCATATCGCAAAGAACATCGAGAATCTCTTTTTTTCGCTCCTGTTAGCATTAACAAAGAGAACCTTCTCAATCGACGATAATAACTGTTAACATATGTCTAACATTTATTGGAAAGAGTTGTGAGAACCTGCAGAAAGTCTTCTTCATAGATCTCTTAGCAAGGTAGAAGACGAACAGGCTTCCTATAGACTGCTTCCTTTTCCTCGAACCAAGAGAGGTAGCAATATACGCCATCTTTATTTTATAGAAAGGGGAATAAACTTTAGTCTTTTTTCCCCTAAATATAAATTCTTTACAGAATTTAAGATAAAGGGCATCAAAGAAAGAGAGGATAATACTTTATGCCTCATTTTGGCCTTAGAGAGGTTGGATTCACAGCCTTAGAGAGGTTGGATTCACAGAGGTCACGTTCTTCTCACAACATGTTTTGAAAGTTTTTTCCAAGAGAGTCTGGATATTCTATCAGCATCTATTATAAATGGACCTTAACAACCTCTCCACTCTGAGTCTGTCTGCGAGCAGACTGACCAGAAGTGGACATGAATGAGAGGATTTTTCAAGGTAAATGACAATAGTCATGGCCAAGACATAGAATTGCTGCAGATCGTGCTAGAGGGAATGAGGAAGCTGTCCTCTTCCGATACCTCTGTGAACCACATAGCGGTTTTTTCTTCCCTTTCAGAGGGAAGAATCACCTTTGTATATGTCTGCTATCAAAGAATGCAGTAAAAGGCTATACTCTGTCTCTACAAAGGGAATTGGAGATAGCAGAGGATTAAGATCTTCGGGATCTTATACGATACCTCAATATGACAAGAGTAGGATATCATGTACTTCTAATGGGATCTTTTGTTCATGCCACTTACCTGACAGATATATATATAGCTGTATTTTCTGAAGTCCGACAGAATTTCAAAAAGAATTTCAAAACTCGCGGCACACGCAGTGGGCGGCCAGGTGGTAGTACCCATTCCCGCCGCTGGGAGGCGGATATCAGGAACCATTCCCATTTTCTATTCATATTTTTTTCTGTCGCCGGTCGGTAAACTACTGTTTACAGACCTCCGCCCAGGATTTTTTGGATTTGACTCGCATTTAAGTATCTGATTGACTTTTGGTATTTATTTTGGATTATTGGATTGGCATACGCGATAGTGGACCGTTTTTTGACTTTGGATTGGCTTTTCTGTAAATGTGATGTCTGGATCAAGTGCAGTGAGTTTCAGAGTGTGTGAGAGGAGTGATTGTAAGGTGAGGCTACCGAAATCATCGGTAGACCCCCACACAGTATGTATGAGTTGTAGGGGGCATATTTGTTTGATGGATGATCGGTGCAATGTATGTGATGGATTGGCCGATGATGATTGGGGGATGTATGATTCCTATCGGCGTAAATTAGAACGCGATAGGATCAGGAGGTCTTCCTCCAGGAGTGGTTCTACCAAAGGTAAGGGTGATAATATTTCTCCTGTAATAACACCTGTAGATTTTGCATCTCCTAAACCTGTGTTGCCTTCGGGCCCTGAATCTGTGTCGGGAGAAGGTAATGCTCTCTCTCTTATTTTGGAGTCTCTACGTACTCTAGAGACCAAAGTGAAAGCCTTGGAAACTGGCTCAGTGCAAGTGCGTGATCGTGCCCCTAGTGTTGTGGAGGGGGCGTCAGATCGGCCCCATAATGCCTCTAGGCCTAGACCGCTATCGGACTCCCAGGAATCAGGGAGGGGGTATGTCGAAAGCCGCAAGAGGGTTACGGGGGCTCCCCACCGATCTGGCGTCCCTTCGGCAGGCCTTGTTGCAAAGTCCCAGGCTGTCAAGGAGCGCGCATCCTTAAGGACTGCTTTTCGTCCTCCGAAGCGTCCTCCCCGCGCAAGGGGTGGAGCGCTCGGAGAGACTCTCGTCCGCTAAAAAGGACGTTTCGTGTTGAGGACGCTTCACGTCCTGTATCGCCGCTTTCTTCGGAGGACGCTTATGACGCTTTTCCGCCTCAGAAGTGAGGTAAAATCTCATCCGACGAGGACGCTGGGTTGCGCGCACAGGCGCGTATCCCTGAGAAGCAGGTAACTGTACCTGTGAGAAGGAAGGAGGCGTCCCCTCGCCCCTCGTCTTCTCGCAGGATCAGCCCTGCTCCCTCTGTTCGTTCCTCTCCAACGAAGAACATTCTTTTGTCCCCTCAGGACCAGCTATCGACGCTTATGGCTCAGAGGACTCGCCCAGCAGCAGTCGGGCCTAAGCGGAGGAAGGATCTTAGACTGCCCGTTAAGAGGACGAAGCAGTCTCCTTCTCCCTCTCCTCGCTCGTCTCTTTCGCCGATTGCGTCTCCTTCGGCGATTCGCCAATCTCGTTCGCCCGCTAAGAAGACAGGTCGTCAGGACGCTTTCGTTCCCTCTCGACGTCATGGGCAGGCTGCTTGCCGTGATTTTCGGGAGGACGCTCAGGACGCTTTTGAGTGCGCTCAGGACGCTTTTGAAGACGCTCGGCAGGACGCTTTTCAGGACGCTTCGGGGGACTCCGGCCAAGAAGAAGACGTACACCAGGACGCTGGGTTGGGCGCCTGTGCGCGTATACCTGAGAAAATGTCTACCTTTTCGTTGAGGAAACGTAAGGACGCTTCTCTTGCAAGTGAGGCTGCCTCGGGCGTCGCTAAGGACGCTCATCGCCGTCAGGACGCCCTGCCTCCTTCGAGCGGTAAACGCCACAAAGAAGACAGGCTAGATAAGGCTTCTACCAGTAAACATCGGGGGTCTTTGATTAAGGCAAGACCCGATAGACGTACGCCCTCTCCGGAGAGGCGGTCTCCTCTTCCGATTAGAGAAGGAGAGTTGAGTAGTCCTGCTGACTGTTGAAGAGGAACCTTCTGCTGCCTCTAAAATCTCGGACTGTAAAGTTCTTGTGCGGCTGTTGCGTTCGTCCTTCGAGGACAAGTTCCAGCCTGCAGCTTCCAAATGCTCCTCCTTCGCAGTTTTCATCCTCTAAGACTTGTAAGACCCCGGAGTTTGTCGAGATGAAGACTTCGCTCTCTACTAAGCGGGCATTCAAGAAACTCCAAGACTGGATGGAACGAAGGAAGGATCAAGGCAAGACAACTTTCGCCCTTCCTCCCGCTAGACTCAGCGGTAAAGGAGGTATGTGGTATAAAACCAAAGAAGACGTGGGTGTGAGAATCCCTTCTTCAGCACAAGGGGATTTCTCCAGCTTGGTGGATTCTCAGAGGAGGTCCCTTTTATCCACTGCTAAAGTGACCTGGACCCCTACGGAGACGGACCATCATTTGAAGGGGCTGCTCCGGACTCTTGAAATATTCAACTTCCTAGACTGGTGCTTGGGAGTTCTGGATCTGCAATCGAGAAGCCCAGAGTCTCTCAGTCTGGGGGAGCTGTCCAGCGTGCTATCATGCATGGACAAAGCCGTCAGGGATGGTTCAGAGGAGCTGGTCTCTCATTTTGGGACGGCCTTCTTGAAGAAGAGAGCTTTGCTGTGTAATTTCACGGCTCGATCAGTTACTCCAGCTCAGAAAGCGGAGCTGCTCTTTTCTCCTATTACGAACCATCTCTTCCCCCAGACTTTGGTTAAGGACCTGGCAAGCAGTTTGCAAGAAAAGGCAACGCAGGACCTCTTAGCCCAGTCCTCGAGACGTCCAGCAGTTCCTTCCACTTCTTCGGCTTTTGTACGACCGCCGAAGAAGGTTAAGCCCTTTCGTGGGGCTCCTCCCTCGAGAGCAGCTCCTCGAGGGAGAGGGCTTGCAAGAGGAAGAGCTTCTTTCAAACCAAAGCCATCCAAGTGAGACGCATGTCCTTCAGACACCAGTTGGAGCCAGACTGAAGTTCTTTGCGGGAGCATGGAGAGAGAGAGACACGGACCCTTGGTCCCTCAAGATCATGGAGCAGGGGTACAAGATCCCCTTTTTAGATCTTCCTCCTCTTTCTACGACTCCCAGAGACCTTTCTCCATCATATCAGGGAGAAAAGAAACAAGTGTTGTTCGATCTTTTACAACAAATGATCGAAAAAAGAGCGGTGGAACAAGTCGCGGACCTGGGGTCTCCAGGCTTTTACAACAGGATTTTCCTAGTACCAAAGCAGTCGTCAGGTTGGCGTCCAGTCCTAGATGTAAGCAGGCTCAATCTGTTCGTGGAAAAGACCAAATTCACAATGGAGACGCCTCATTCTGTTCTCCCATCTCTTAGTTTAGTATTCAAGGGGTCTTTGGATGGTTGGTCAGGTGGTGGTCAGTTGCTTCGTTGCCCTCATATGTATGGCTCGATGGTCTTGTCACGTTGAGGTCACGTCCCCGTTGACAGATCATCCAGAGCGCACCAGCACTACAGGTCTTCACCTGGCTGGCAACTCTGATTAAGCAAAAGCAGGCTTAAGCTGTCTCTTACCCTCCACCAAAGGGAGGGTAAGAGACAGCTATTCACTGATTAGACAGGTAAAAAACATACGTTGTAGGTAATAATTAAATAAAACCTTGGTTCCTATGTGTTTAGACGAAGGGTTGACTTCTTAGCTATTGCTAGGAGTCTGCTTCGTCTCAAGAGCCTCAGCGAGGATGTGACCTATGCCTAAAAGTTCTTGTGGGTCTGTCGATGGGGTCTTATCCACTTACTCGACAGAGCCTGATGGCCTTTGTCAATGGGGTCTTATCCACTTACAAGACAATACACCTATGCCTAGTGGCATAATTAAGGAGCACAACACCGATCCCGATCACCTTATCCTAACACGAGGGCTTGTGCTTAAAAAAAGTTATCCCCAAACTCCTTTCAAACAACCCAAAGAACAAAACACTATTGTTAAAAGAAAAATTAACTCACTTAGTTAAGGATCAGTGTCGGCTCCCTATCCCAGCAACGTATCAGTAGACACGTAAAACCAAGAGAGAAGGATCTCTCGTAGGTCAACTTGACCTCCTTCGTGCAAAGGGAAGTCAACTCCCAAGTTGTATCTTCCGTAAGTTACAGCTAATATGTCCTTCACGACATATTGTTCTGGAAAGAACAAGAATTCATAAAAGCTCGCACTTCAAGCGCTTTTAATTCTCAGCTGTTTGAAGGAATCATCAAGTTACTCAAGAAGTGCTTGGCGATCACATTTGTTTCAAAGAAGAAGACCAGGGCTTTCTTTGAAAATGATCCCTTCTGGATGAAGCCTAGAGCCTGGCTGGCGCCAGGTTGGCGCTTTGTGCCTGCCTGGCGCCTTGCGCCTGGAGCTTCGCGGCTGGCTGGTACCTCGCGCCTGCCTGGCGCCTCGCTCCTGCCTGGCACCTGGCGCCTAGCGCCTAGTTGGCTCCTCCCCACTTGCCGGAGCTTCGAGCTTGGTAGAGTTTCGAGGATGTCTGGCAATGTCCACATCGGACACTCTTATCTGTCCGATATGTTCGCATCTAGCGCATCTGTACCAGGTTGTAGGCCCGGTCTTTCTCCTCATCAGACAATGACAGTGTTCTTGGGGCTGTCTGCCTCTGGTGTTTTTTACGCCTGTTTTGGCATATGGCTCCTGGTTGGCGCTACATTGTCCGAAAGTCCTGAACATCCACAATAGTAAATCACAAGACTGGAGAAGGGTGGAAGAAATTCTTCCACTTTGAGCTAAGTATATATCTGTCAGAGAAGTTGAATGTATGAAAATGATATTGTTATGATACAATAAAGTTTCATACATACTTACCTGGCAGATATATACGATAAATGGCCCACCCAGCCTCCCCGCAGGAGACAGGTGGAAGAGAAAAGTCTAGTTTTAGAAGGTATGGTTCCTATTCCTGCCACCCAGCGGCGGGACGGTAGATCACCTGACCTACCTACCTGTAGCGTGTGCCGCGAAATTCGAATTTCTGTCGGGGAAGACGGAGTCTTAGCTAAGTATATATCTGCCAGGTAAGTATGTATGAAACTTTATTGTATCATAACAATATCATTTTTCTTCTCAGTTGTGCCAGACCCATGGGCAGCTGCAGAGGATGCGTTCCAGCACCCGTGGGACAACCTCGTAGTGTACACCTTTCCCCCCATTCTGCCTGATTCGCAAGGTGATCAGCAGAGTGGTGATCACTAGCAATCTTTGGATGATTCTGGTGGCACCCAAATGGCCTCAGGCCATTTGGTATCTGGACCTGCTGG
The DNA here is from genome assembly GCF_015104395.2 of Macrobrachium nipponense. Taxonomy (NCBI): domain Eukaryota; kingdom Metazoa; phylum Arthropoda; class Malacostraca; order Decapoda; family Palaemonidae; genus Macrobrachium; species Macrobrachium nipponense. The sequence continues at coordinate 41,215,627 of NC_061100.1, forward strand.
CTCTTCTCTCCGAGGCACTGCGAGAGATTCCCCCTTGGCATAACCTACTGTGCCAACCGCACGTGGAACGGTAGCACCAAGCAGTTCAGTCCCTGTGTCTTCATGGCTGGCGGTTGTGCACCATCTCTTGCGAGCGAGAGGCTTTTCTTGCCGAGCAGCAACAGAGATGGCTGGTTACCTCAGACAGTCCTCTGCAGCAGTATACCAGGGAAAGTGGTTCGTCTTCTGTGGTTGGTGTCGTGGATGGAGTCTCTCTCCACTCAGAGCCACTCTTCAGCAGGTAGTGGATTTCCTTGTCTTTCCTCGCCGGGAGAAGCTCCTCTCCGTCTCTGCAGTTAAGGCTACAGAGCCGCCCTGGCCGTAGTCCTTAAACTGCGAGGAGTCAATATTTCCACTTCCATGGAAATATCACTCCTAATGAGGAGCTTCAAGAGGTCTTGCCCACCCAGGGAACTCAGGCCCCCGGGGTGGGATGTGACTCTTGTCCTTAGGAGCTTGACTTGCAGACCCTACGAGCCGGTCCAAGAGTCGTCAGACAGGGATCTTACCATCAAGACCGTCTTTCTGCTGGCCCTGGCATCGGCGAAGAGAGTAGGAGAACTCCACGGTCTTTCCTTCGAAGTTAAGCACTCAATGGGATGGGGATCAGTTACGCTTGATTTCGTCCCGGACTTCATAGCGAAGACTCAGAACCTTTCGTTCCCTGATGCCAGGTTCGAGTACTTCACGATCCCCTCCCTGGAAGACTTCACCAACAATGATGTGGATGAGATGCTGCTTTGTCCTGTGAGGGTGCTACAGCGCTATCTGAAGAAAACTCGACTCCTCAGGCCTGAGTGTCAACGCCTCTTCGTTAGCACCGGGGTTACCAAGAAAGAAGTGTCCAAGAACACTGTTTCTTTCTGCCTTCGTGAGGTAATCCGGAAGGCGTATGACCCAGACAGGAGTGCCGACACCACTACCCTTCGTCCGAGAGCCCATGAAGTCAGAGGAATTGGTCCAACCCTTCCGCAAGAACTTGTCCGTGGCACAGGTACTGAAGGCAGGGGTTTGGGCCAACCAGACCACCTTCACCTCCTTCTACCTTTGGGATATTGCCCACAGGTCCTTGGACACATTTTCCTTGGGACTCATGGTGGCTGCTCAACAAGTTGTGTAGCTTACCCAGTTCCTTTACTGGACAAGTTAGCATCCTATCCTTGTGAGACTGCATGAATGGAAGAGTGAATGAGTGTGACTGGCTTCTCTTCCTCCTCTTTTTCTTCCCTCTCCCTGTGGGCAGAGGGTAGTGGTCATCACCACGCTGGACAGGATGACGATACTACAGGTAAGCTACGTAACCGAGCTCCATTCTATCCCTTTCATTAGGGATAGAAGCGTTTATCCGTCTCTTCCCTAACAAGAGGGAAAGCGGACACCAGTGAGAGAGAAACCCAAGACCTTATATTTGGCTCTTACGTAGGACCTAGTTCTTGCTTGCTATTCATAAGAGGCACGCTTGCCTCCCTCTTATGAATTGGTCCAGAGGTCTGACCACTGATCTTGTAGTGCACACTCCGATCAGTTGGACCGGGGCTAGGTTCCCCCCCTTTGCTCTTATGACCAGGGAGGGAACCCAGGTTGGGCGAACACCAGTCTGTTCACAGGACTCAGATTCCACCCACCAATAAGTGAGTCTTCCTTATGTAAAGGACTGAGGGTTTGTATTACGTGTCGGAACAAATCACAATTTTAATTATGCAACTTACTTGGTAATTACAAAGCTATAGTTTCTGTTATTCGCAGCAGTATAGATTCAAAATTCGTGGTAGCGACACCGATAGTGTGTAGGTGAGACAGTCTCGCCTCCCCTAGCGAGAAGGTTAGGAACAACACAGCCAATTAGCTCATTCCGTTTTTGCGACTCCTGGTGTAAACATCTGGTGTCGGTAGCAGTTATTCAATTTTCGCCGGTCATTTACCAGATTTCGGTATACAAACCGAGAGTGGAGTAACATCAACCGAAAGCTTCAGGATGAGTTTTTACCTTGTTTTATTGCATTTCACTGAAGTAGTACATCTTTAGTTCACATTTACAGCGACTTACAGTTAGTTAATCGACTACTATTTGACGAGTGTTGAACTATAATATGTAAACATTGGTTGTAGTGGACTAATGTTTACACTTGTTAGCAATCAGATATTGTTCGATAACACGTTTCAGTAGCGATCTTTTGATTAAATCATTTTCACAATGAGTATCGCAACAAAGAGATGTCGCTTAACTAATAAGGAAGTTGCTTAATAGTGGAAACCCTGCATTAGCTATCTTCCGGATAGAGTAGCGTAATAATGTAAGCATTGCATTCGTTATCAGAACGATGTTGGTGTTGAATTTTATTGCGCAAAAACATGTTGGCAGTATTAATAATTATGGTTTTAAGGTGTTTTCACCACTTTCGCTTGTTAGCATGTCCACTACTGAACGAATTTGCAATATATTTAAACACTTATCAATCTTTTCAACTTGAAGTGTAAAAGTTTAATGTAGCAGGAGAGAATTAGTTATTATGGATTTTTGGAAGGTGGTCTATTGAAATCCTATTAAAAGCAAGAATAAAATTATTATTATTGATATTTTTATTGTTGATGTAATAGTATTATTGGAAACAACTTGAAAACGTACAAGAGCCCACTACAGAGAGAACATCCCCATAGAGGGCTGTACTTAAAACCATTAAGGGGACAAAGTAATGTTGATTTAGCTTGCCTTCAAAGCTTTTAGCTTAACTGGGCCGAATTATTCGGGCTTATCTTATCTTTAGCCATGTGTTTGACATAAGATTATGTCATGCAGTTATCTCATAGTTTACTGAGCCCAGTAGTGGACGCCTAGTAGCGTCCACAAGCGTCCAGCGGATCTGTGGCAACGTACAGTTGAGCCTAGTAGTGCCCACGAGCGTCCGGCGGATCCATGGCGCCCAGTGGCACCTATTAGTGAACATGCCGCCAAGCGCCCAATAGCGTCCATCAGCGCCAAGCGCGAAGTAGCATCCAGCGGTTCTGAGCTCTCAGTATTGTAGCTACACAGGTGTTCAAGTAGTTTTCTTGTGATACATGGACACCTAGTCAGATAACACTCAGTCCCAGTTGTTTTTTCTCTCCTGCTACCTGCTGCTACTAGCTCTTTAATTTTAATGATATAACTTGCCCAGTGGTTGCACAGCTATAAGTTCCACTTATAGCTGTGTAATTGATGGATAGGTATTATTGAAAAATTATTATAAATGTCCATTTTTATTGAAAAATTTAATTTGTACCACATGCTCCTTTGCTTGTCTCCCTCCCCTCCTTCCCATACCATTGCCAGTGGTGTTGAGATTAGCAATGTTAACCCTGTGATAGTGAAGTGTTGTGCAGTGGAGGAGGTGCTGTTCGTCCCCTGATTCTCCTAGGCAAAGGTCCCTATCAAACTCCCCAGCACCTGGGAGGAGGCATACTGGTAGCCCAAGGGAGGTCAGTGGGATTAAATCCCAGGTCGTGACATAGTGCCAGTGAAAAGGCATCTATAAGGAAGTGTTTTTCTTTCCGCAAGTGGGTTGAGCCAGTGGCGCTTTATTGCAGAGTCTCGTCCACTGTAAAGGAGGACTCGTAATATGTTGCCTTCTGTCCCTCCTAAGAGGACCAGAGTGTTACAATAGGACCAACGTCCTCCTTGCAGGTTCTGGGACAGTCCAGAATGCTTTTCACACAATGACAATGGCTTAGAGGGTCAGTGTAGTGAAAGGATACCCTTTTCCTAGTATCAAGGAAGTTGTCCTTTGGGCGTCCATGAGATAAGGTTGCATGCAGGGAAAGTCCTGATTGTCTGTTGGCACCAGACCTCTTTCCTCCTATGCTCCCTATTCCAGATAGTTCCTTTGTGTTAGAGTCTAGCTCTTAAAAAGTGTACGGCAATTGAGCATCTCTTGGTGACTGTGCGTCCTTCTTGAGCAGGAAGGGACTCTGTCCTGCCTTCTGTATCTAAAGTAATTCAAGCTTCCCATTTGGGGCAAGAGTGGAAGACCACCCATTGGCGCCTCAGCTTCGAACAAGTGGTTGAGCGCTCATTGTCGCAGTAGTGCCTACTGGTGTATGTTTTACCTCTTCTTCAAGAGCGCTCACTGGTCTCAAGTACCACTGCTGGCGCCAAAACGTTCAATGGCTCCCAAGCGTCCATTAGCTCCCGAGCATCCATTGGCTCCCAAGCGTCCATTGGCTCCTGAGCATCCATGAGCGTCCATTGGCGCCCGAGCATCCATAAGCGCCAGAGCGTCCATCGGCGCAGCTGGATCAGTAGGAAGTTTTTCTCAGCCATGGACAACGCTTACATCTTGTGTCTTACTGAGAGTGTCAAGTTATGACTGTCTCAAATCCTTCGTCTGCAACCATTCAAAATAAGTTGAGCAGTATTTTTGGTTTTAGGAAGTCTTTTTGTAACTCCTGTTCAAACTTAAGCAAACTTGTCTTCATTTTCATCGGCCGAAGAAGAATAGGATAAGGAGTCGTCTCAGACATCTTACAATTCGCTACATTACTACTTTGTAGTGAATTCTTCAGATTTTTTCTCTCCAAGGCTTCATGAAGCTTACTACTCCTTCTATCCAGCCACAAACAACCTTGTCCCATTTTTTTTTGGCAGAAGAAGAGGAAGAAGACAGAGATAAGGAAACTCCTCCTACGACTTACAAGTTGGCTCTTTGATATTTTCTAGTGAATTTCTCTGACTGTCTTGCCAGTAGCTCCAACATCGTTTCCTCATTTTTTAGAGATAATCAAGTAGATTTGTCCAAGTTGCTTACCTAGTTTTTTTAGGCGATGAAGGAAGCTAACCTTTGGCTTTCTGAAAGAGGTAACAGGGATAGGTTAACTTTAATTTCCCAGCGCCACATCTTTTGACAGGAATTAGGCGATGTAATTAAAATTATCTTTCGTATGGTTGTAATAGTGGGCTTCCTTGATTGGACTGTTGGAGCTTTAGGCCGCAAGATCAAGGAATGTTCGGTGCTGGATGAAGATTTTTACGGACCTTTATCGAGACAGTTCCATGGAATTGCATTTATAGTACTTTCACTACTTGAGGCAGTACCAAGGAAATTCGGGAGTGACGTGCCAATAGTCGTCAACTGTGCCAGAGTTTTTCCATCATGGGGCCCAGGGGTACTCAAATCATTTATTTCAGTCCCCCCTCAAAGTGAGACCACCTTGACGTGGTGAGGGGGCTCTTGAACCCCTGGAATTTGTTCCCAGGTTTGAGTCCAAGAGTCTCATGTATTAAAAATATTGAAATTTTTTTGAGTAATTTAGTGGAATTTTCCACTTTTTGATAAATTTTACTGCTTAGTTGGGTCTGGAAGGGATCGTACTTGGAAGGGGTTTGCATTCAAAGCTAATTGTGGGAGTTGTGGTGGTTGAGTCGCCACCCGATATGATTTGGACCTAAGAGATGGTGATGGGATTTTCCTATTACCATCTTGAGAGCAGAACCATCTCCAGGGACCAGCCCATCGGAATCCAGGGGGGGCTGGTGTTTGGGGATGGGACTCCTGGCTTCTGTCTGGAAGCCCATGAATACATTTGGAGTGGAGAGTCAGTTCCCATTAGTGGGGGCAGAACTCCCAGCAGGCGGATTGGCTTATACCTGGGCCACTGCAAGCATGTTGATGCTATCCCGAAAAGGTAGGGTATGGGGTGGACTATTGGGAATCAACTCTCACTTGTGCCATTGGTAGAGAATGCAAATACCTGGCTGAACCATGATACTTTCTTGATAAAACCAAACAGTTTTGGGTGTATAGGTGAGCCAGTTTGTGTGAGGTGGTCTGGTGTGTGCGTGCTTATTATCCTGGGATCACTTAGTGGGCTTTTGACAGTTTGTTTGGGTGGTGAGACTAGGCATTAGAAGCTGCCTGGGTTTCCCTTTCTGATGTGTTGTTGGGATCTCAGCAGGGCTCTTAGGTGTTGGGTGCGCACTTTTTGGACTTCTGAATGTGAACTGGAATAATTCTATGGATTTGGACAAAAGTTTTCCCTCCCCTGGATCCGACGACTTATTGGCACTGGCAACAACTCCGGGCATGAAGATGGATACGAGTTCGGATATCGGACAGAACCAAACACAGAGACACCAGGATGTTAGTAAATCTTGTGGATTTGATCCTAATAGTCGAGTTCTTCATTGCACTAATATAAACTTGTCATTAGATTATGAATGTTTGTACAGTGTAATGAAACAATTTGGTAAAGTGGAAAGAATGAAATTACTTCTAGAATAAGACAAGCAGTCATTTTCTGCTCATGTTAAATTTTCCTCACCTGTGGAAGCTAGTGAGGCACAACAAAGACTCCATGGCCACATTTTCAATGATTCAGTTCTTGGTACGAAAGTGTTTTCAGTGAAAAATTTAAATGATGAGCCATTTGATTTTATCCCTAAGAATGAAGAACATGGACCAGCCCCAGAGCGCTTCCTACCCCTAGGCATGTTGCTAGCTACAAGGAGGGAGGAAATAATTTTATAAATCCTGCTGAATGTATTGAGAGCAAGGTAGGTTCCATTCCCATTGGAAATTTGAAACGTTATGGAAAGAACTTGCTAATAAAAGCTGGTAATGAAACCCAAGCAATGTTGCTATTGAATTTTAAATCTCCTGAAAGTAGAAATATCAAATGTATTGCATCGCATAGATTCTTTAACACACTGAAAGGGGTAGTATACTCAAAAGACCTGCATGTTTTTGAAGAGGAGGAGATTCTCCATTGATGTCCTCCTTGTGTATCTCACGTAAAAAAACTAGGAGGGGATGCAGCTATCCTTTTAACCTTCTACTTCAGTTACCTACCTGATACTATCATTGTTGGCCATGAGAGGAGGATGCAGGTTAAAAGATATCAAAGAAATCCAAAACAGTGTCACAAATGTTTTGAATTTGCCACATTCAAAACTCGTGTGAAAACAACAAAAGTTGTTCTGTGTGCTCTGCCGAGCATGATAATTTTGATGTGTGTGTAGCAGCCCAATACTGTTTTCAATGTAAGGGTAATCACTCTCCAAATTCTAGGGCTTGCCTCAGATACAGATTTAAAGATGTATTGGCAGTGGCTGACAATGAACATATCAGCATTTGCAAAGCAAAGCCTGTGATAATGGGGTCAAACAAAACTGCCAACTCTACCTATGCTTCAATAATAAAAATTATGAAAAATTCCAGCAATGTGAGGCAACTAATAACTGTATCTGATAGTAGGCATCACACACCTGATACTCCACGGACTGTAAATAATGAAAATCCCCAATTGGTCAAGAAATTTTCATCTGCTAGTGCCTTGGAGTCCAACACAAAAAGTTGTACTTCAAGAAGTACAGAAAACTCACCTCCCAAAGTCAATACAAAGGTGGCTAATATGATAATTGCAGGCTCACCTCCAAAAAAAGGGAGCCAAAATCAATTAATAATTTGGGAAGCTGTTCCAAAAACACTTCCAACAAGAATAAGCCAAGGGACCAAGCCCAATTAGATAGAGCTAATTCAAAGTTATCAATTGTTACAGCCACAAACAAAAATGAAAACAAAACTATAATTACAACCACCAAGAAGTGCACAAGGAATACATCCCCAAATAATGATGGCTTTAAAATTAAATCCTCAACTGGGTTCAGTGTTTTGGAAGAGATCTCTCCACCTAGGAAGGTGGCTCTAAAAGCAGTTTCAGCCCAAAAACATGTGAGTTCTGATCAGTCTTGCCGCCCTAAGACAAATGAACCTTGTGATTCGCAGAATCACAGTAAAAATTCTGATCAGAATCATAACCAGAAATATGATCAGCCAAAAACTCTAAATTCCATTTCAAATGAAAAGGGATTAAAGAAACAATCACTTATAAAGGAGAACTTTCCTCTCCACACTAGGGACAGTACTTCCCCTTTTAGGAGTGGGATGTAGCACTTTTTACCACCTTAACATTTATGTTCGATATCCTTCAGTGGAACTGTAATGGTCTCAGAGCCCGTACAGAAGACCTTAAAGTCTTAATTCATGAATCCAATCCAGGGATTATATGCCTGCAGGAGACAATGTTCGGTAACTCCTTATAATCCGGGACTAAATTATTCATTATTTAACTCCTCTCCCCCAAGTGGTGGTCGGGCCCATGGAGGTGCTGCAATTATTGTTAATAAATCTCTGCAGCACTCCATAATCCAATTAAACACAACTCTACAGGCTGTTGCTATTTCAGTCATCGTGGAAAAGAGGATAACAGTCTGCTCCTTATACCTTCCACCAAATCTTGCTTTTAATAGTGAAGATATTCAGTCCTTAATTAACCAACTTCCAGCTCCTTTACTTCTCTTTGGAGATTTTTATGCCCACAACCCCCTTTGGGGAAGTCGGTTTCTAGACAGTAAAGAGAAATTAATTGAAGACATTATTGATAGTAATGATGTTATCCTATAAAAAATGGGTCAATGACTTTCCACAGCATTCATGATCATTTCTCTGCACTGGACCTTAGTATTTCTTCAACAAGCATCCATCTTGATTTTAGTTGGTCTGTTTACAAAAATTTAAATGGGAGTGATCATTACCCGATCCATTTGAAATATGCTGTGAATGGTCCATCTGAAGTTTTACTGAAGTGAAAGGTAGAGGAGGCAGACTGGGATAAATTCAGTAAGGGTGTCAAACTAGATAGGGAGTTTGAGTCATTTCATCCTCATCTAGATGCTTATGATTACTTTATTGAATCTACTCTGAAGAGTGCTGAAGGCTCTATTCCCAAAACAAAAGGCAAAATGATATTTTTATGATAAAATAAAGTTTCACATATACTTACCGAACAGTTACATAGCTTATAGCTTCTTACCTTGCGGCAGTTGAAATTCAAATTTTTGGCGCCAGTGGCATTGCTATCTTAAGTATAGGTGATACAAGACCCGCCCACATCCGGGAACCCTGGGTACTGCTAGCCTTCTACTGTCAATTTTCATTGAGCCGACACGTCCATCTGTGGGGAGGAGGGTGGGCTTTGATTATGTAACTGTTTGGTAAGTATATGTGAAACTTTATTTTATCATAAAAATATCATTTTCACTTATTAAAAATATCATTTTCACATAAGTGACTTACCAAACAGTTACATAGCTGAATCCAAACTACCCGGAAGGAGGGTAGATGGACTACATAAAAATGACAGTAAGACCACATTAAACAGCAAATGTTGCAGTATTCTACCTTGTGAGAGAGCAGCTGCAGGAGAATACTGCCTCTGGTTGGCGCTCTCATCACTCGTAGGAGACGTGGCAGTATAGGCCAGGGTCGTTCCTACTTAGTGGGATTTTGTAACCATCGACAAGACCGTTGGTTGACAAAATATTGAAAAACAGATAATGCCCTTGCCCTGGGCTTCAAAAACCAGATAAAAACAACAGACCATCACCTATACCAAAAATAATGACATACTCAAAAGTAATAAATAAGATCTGGAGGTTATCCAAGGTACTAATTATTAGCCTCCAGTCTGCCCACAACTCAACAACCTAAAACAAGGCGAGGAGACAGTAGAGGATAGAAAGTTCCCCTATGTTTCCTTTCCCAACACCATGCCCGCTACCGACAAAGGACCCAATTTACAACAACTATCATAGGTAGCCTCTACATTCTTCAGGTAAAATGAGGCGAACACAGATCTCGATCTCCAAAACGTAGATTGAAGAATCGAGGAAAGCGACATATTGTGCTTGAAGCTTAAGGATGTCGCACTGCACGTATTTCATGTGCTTTCACCTTAAGCACATTCAGAGTCTGATCTTGGACTTGAGAGTGTGACTCCAGTATCAGACTTCTCAAAAAGAACGAAATAGCGTTCTTAGAGAGGGGTTTTGCAGAATTCTAAACCGAACACCAAAGTCGGTCGGAATTACCACTAACGGATTGTGTCCTTGACAGGTAACATTTCAGAGCTCTGACAGGACATAGTAAATATTCTTCGTCCATCGGACCCACTATATTAGATAATCCCTTAATTACAAAAGATTTAGGCCATGGGTTAGAGGGAGATTCGTTCTTTGCTAAAAATTCGTTAACAAAATAACAAACCGCATTACTATTTTTGAAACCCACCTCTTTGTGGAGGGCTTGTAACTCACTCACTCTCCCTGCTGTAGCCAATGCGAAGAGAAAAAGTGTCTTCCTAGTTACATCTCTCAAGGACGCTTCACTAAGTGGCTCGAATCGTGTAGAAATCAGAAAAGTTAGAACTACGTCCAAGTTCCAGTTCACACAAATTTCTTGGATACTTTTACTGTACTGAATGATTTAATTAAATCTCCAATATCCTGGTTAGAGGAGATGTCAAGCCCTCTATGCTTAAACACTGAGGACAGCATAGCTCTGTGCCCTTTAATTGTCGATACCGACAAGTTCTTAACTTCTTTAAGGTACAGCAAAAAATAAGCTATTTCTGTCACAAAGGTTTTAGAAGACGAGAAATTATGTCTTATGCACCACGTCCTAAAGACTCCCCACTTCGACTGGTAAAGCTTGGCAGAAGAGCTTCTTCGACAGTTAGCAATAGCCTCTGCCGCTCTACGAGAAAACCCTTTAGCTCTGACGAGTTTCCGGACAGTCTGAACCCTGTCAGTGACAGCGTGGACAAATTCTGATGATACCTGTCGAAGTGGGGCTGTTTGAGTAGCCGAGGATACTAAGGAAGAAGTCTGGGATGGTCTATAACCAACTTGAGGTGGTCTGGGAACCACTCTTTCCTGGGCCAGAATGGTGCTACCAGCGTCATTGACACATTTTGATGCGAGAGGAACTTGTTCAACACCTCTCTGATCATTCCAAATGGGGGAAAGGTGTAAACGTCTAGACCCGTCCAATCCTGAAGCATTGCGTCGGTCTTCCAAGCAAGAGGATCTGGAACTGGGGAACAAAAGATCGAAAGTCGATTGTTCCTCGACGTGGCAAACAGATCCACTGCAGGTCTTCCCAAAGTTTCCAAAGTTCCTGACAAACTTTGTCTTGCAATGTCCATTCCGTGGGAAGAACTTGGTTTACTCGACTGAGTTCGTCCGCCAGTACATTTAACTTCCCCTGTACAAACCTCGGAACGAGGGAAATATCCCGATCTACCAGAGAAGGAGATCTTCTGCGACTTTGTAGAGGGAGAATGAATGGGTTCCTCCCTGATTCCTTATATAAGATAGAGCCGTGGTGTTGTCGGAGTATACTGCCACTCTCTGAGTATACTGCCACTCTCTTTCCCACGACCAAAGGAGCGAATGCTTGCAGACCGAACCAAATCGCCTTCAACTCCTTCATGTTGATATGATTCAACCTCTCTTGCTCTGACCATAATCCTGAGATCTTTTTGTTCCCTAGGAGAGCTCCCAACCTCTGTCCGATGCGTCGGAGTATAACTCTAGGTCTGGGTTCCGTAATGCCAGGGAGAGACCCTCTTGCAATCTTTCCCTCGACATCCACCATCTCAAATCCTTCTTGATCTCTTCCGACACTGGGAACGAATACGTGTCTGGTTGAGACTTCCGACACCAACTCTCTTTGAGAAAAAACTGAAGAGATCTCATGTGAAGACGACCCAACTTTACAAACGTCTCTACTGATGATAACGTCCCTAGGAGACTCATCCATTCCCAGGCGGAGGAGGACTGACGGTTCAGGAATTGGCTCACTTTTTTGAGGCAAGATTCTATTCTTTTCGGGGAGAGAAAAACCCGAAAAGTCTGAGAGTCCAGAATCATCCCCAAATAGGGGATCTTCTGGGAAGGCACTAATTGAGATTTCTCCAGGTTGATGAGAATTCCTAATTGACTCACTAATGACAGTGTCTTCCGTAAATCCTTCACGCACTGTGTCCTCGAACTCGATCTGAGAAGCCAGTCGTCCAGGTAAAATGCTGCATTTATGCCCAACTTATGCAGCCATTTCCCCAATGGAGCAAGAACACGAGTAAACACTTAAGGGGCCGTCGAAAGGCCGAAACAAAGGGCTCTGAATTGATACGTCCTCCCTTCGAACACAAATCTCAGGAACTTCTTTGAACTCTGGTGAATCGGCACATGAAAGTAGGCGTCCTGCATGTCCAGGGACACCATCCAATCGTCTGGGCGAAGTGCCGACATTACAGAACGATTTGTTTCCATATTGAACTTTGTATTCAGCACATAAAGGTTCAATGCGCTTACATCTAGCACTGGCCTCCAACCTCCCGAGGCTTTGGGAACTACAAAGAGTCTGTTGTAGAATCCCTGAAAACTGTTGAGGACTTCCTCTACTGCTCCCTTCTTGATGAGTGCATTGACCTCTGCTGCTAAAGCCAAAGCTCTCTCTGATCCTGGAGAATATGCTGTAAAGCTGATTGGTGTATTGGAGAGAGGAGGATCTAGAATAAAAGGAATCGAGTATCCCTCTCGAAGAACTTGCACTACCCATTGCTCTGCACCTCTTCAACTCCATTCTTCCCAAAAAAGATGGAGTCTTGCCCCTACTTGCACGTGAAGGAACGGCTTCTCACTTGTCCGAAGGTTTGGGGGGAGGTTTCTTTGAGGACTTGTTCTGTGGACGCAAATTAGTCCTGGGTCGTTGCCACTTAGGTTTATTCCCTCGAAAGGGATGCTTCTGAAGAGGAGACGACTTTGCTCCTGTCGGAGTAGGCTCTTTCGAACGTCTAGAAGACTGAAGAAGGAGATCATTAGTAGATTTCTTTTCTAAATCTGATAGAATTTGTTGAATGGTTTCTTCAGGGAAAAGGTGAGATTTACAGAGAGGAGCAAACATGAGAGCCGACTTCTGGTTATTAATGACTCCTTTAGACACGAAAGAACACCACCTTTCTCTCTTCTTCATCACTCCCATTGTGAAAAGGGCTGCTAATTCTCCCGAACCATCTCTAACAGCCTTATCTGCACAGGACAGAACTCCTAACCAATCAGTGGCAAAATCATCTTCTAAAGACTGACAGTCTTCAATCTTGCGAGCTAAAGAGGCAATAGTCCAGTCCAAAAAACTAAATACCTCAAATACTTTAAAAATATTCTTCACCAAATGGTCAAGCTCGGAAGAAGAAAATAAAATTTTAGCTGACGAAAAAGCTGCTCTTAGGTGTGAGTCCACTAAACCGGAGAAGTCTCCCTGGGAGGAGGCAGACACTCCCAAAGAAGGAACTTCTCCAGTTGCATAGAAGCGATACGCTTTACTCTGAAGCTTGGAAGGCGGGAATGCAAACGAAGCCTTACCTGTTTCCCTCTTCTTAGAAAGCCACTCTGTTGACTCCTTAAGGGCCTGCTTCGAGGACTGAGAAAGAACCAGTTTAGGTAGACACGAATACGCTGTCTTCCTATCTTTAACGAACATTGAAGGCGGTGAAGACGGAGAAGCAGGTTCAAAGTAATCTGGATAAGTGGAAAGGAAAAATTTAAGAAGACTCGAATAAGCCGACAAATCCTTGTCATCATGATCCAAAGCTTCCTCTTCAGACTGCACGGAAGCGGAGTCGAAATCAGGCTTATGTTGTACCCCGGTGGAGGTTTTCAATAAACTCATAAGATCCTGGAAATGCTTCTTAAATGGAGCTAAGGTAGAATCGTCTAACACTGTAGAAGTCGATGGTCTTTCAGTCGAAGAAAGATTTTTTCTAACAGGTGAAGTCTCGCACAACGAGTCGACACAGGCGAACAACCAGTCGAAATTCCTATCGACTCATGGCGAGGGGAGTCGAACGAAGACGAGTGAATACGCTTCTCTGGACAGTAATACGGAGTCGAACGAGGCGACCGAGCCGAAACTGCGACGGAGACTCGCTTGGGAGAGTCGAGCGATTGTGAATTATCACAAAGTTTAGTCCGAGATCCATTGCTTCTAGCCGAAAAATGCAACTGCGGAGGAGATTCACTAAATATCACATCCGGAGCAAAACTACACGAAGGTTGAGGACTCCAATGCCTCTTAGACTTCTTAACAGGAGTCGGTGACGAATCACCCCCAAGAATCGAATGTCTTTTTAACGGTCGAGACACCAAATCACTTCGCCTTTTACGCACTGGCGATTGTACTTCCGAATCAGAAGACAGACGAGAATCACAAACACTAATACCTTTCCACATCTGTTTGGACGACACCTGCTATGACCGTGGGCAAACTCCCCCAGACTCCTTCCGACCTCCGGTATGTCTTCTCCCGGTTGCGGGGGAGCGGGACAGTGACCTTCGTCTGGGAGTCGAGGGGGAACGGATAACCGCCTCCTCAGGCGCAACATTAACACTTTGCACTGCACTAGATTTCACTGTACTATCTACGAATGCTTTAAAAGACATGCCTTACTTCATAACTGATTCAGCTAACACTTCGAACTTTTTATCCATCTTGGACTCAAGCAAGGCAATGGTGTTGGGTTCGGAAACATGAGCAACTTGAACAGGGGTAATCAAAGGAGAAGTATGAGGACTATTAATTGGAGACGTATTCTCTAATAAAGGAGAGGCAAGAGAAGACGTATTTGTCTCCGAAGGAACAGGAGTAGTTTCTAACCTATTCTTACTACTAGCCCTAAGAGCTGCCTTCCTCTTCCTATCTTTCTCCATTTTCTCAGCATGCGATCTAACCGCCTTCCATCCCTGTTCATCCAATCCTTGACATTCATCACATGTCACATCCATACCATTACAATTTTGTCCTCTGCATTTAGTGCACTTAGAGTGCGGATTGTGACATAACTTAGCTAATCTTGTTTTGCAGCCAGCGCTGCAAAACCTTACAGAAGATGAATTAGAATCTGACATAATTAGCAATAATGACGAAAAACAGAATAAAGATAGCTAACTGGCAAGAAAAAAAAAAAAAAAAAAAACTTGTACATCACCAAACAAAAACCAAAATCCAAAATGGCGATGCAGGAGACTGCAGTGAAAATCTCACAGGTGTTACCCCGTGAGCGGCAGAAACGAAAATTGACGGTAGAAGGCTAGCAGTACCCAGGGTTCCCGGATGTGGGCGGGTCTTGTATCACCTATACTTAAGATAGCAACGCCGCTGGCACCAAAAATTTGAATTTCGACTGCCGCAAGGTAAGAAGCTATAAGCTATGTAACTGTTCGGTAAGTCACTTATGTGAAACCTCGTAGATCTGCAGTTCCCTGGTGGAATAAGACTTGTGGTATTCTAAGGAAAGTTACTAGGAAGGGCTACAGACGTTACAAAACTAGTGGCTCTCCTAAGTCTAAATTAATCTACAAACATGCTTTAGCCAAGCAACGGCGCTTTTATAAGAGCCAAAAGAGAAAGTTGGCTTTACTATATTAATGGAATAAACTCAAAGACTCCACTGACAGTGGTGTGGCGCAAAATAAGGAAACTGAGTGGGAAATTTGTTGTGTCACCATTACCCTCATTAAAAAATGACACTGATCACAGAGCCCACTGAAGTTGCCAATGAGCTAGGAAAACACTTTTCTGAAGTTTCCAGTGCCAACAATTATTCTTGAGAATTTAAAAAAACTAGGAATTCTGAAATGATTCTGGAATTCGATTCAGGAAAATCTGAAGCACACACCTACAGAGAATTACGGGAGGCGCTCTCCTGTAGTGAATCCAGAATGCTTAAACATCTCTCAGACGATGCCAAAAAATATTTTCTGGGCTCGACCTGTGTCGGCTGGTGAAATGTCCCTATAGCAATCATTTCTAGGTATACATAAATGCTAAATATACCAGAGAAAAAAGCCATATGGAATGCTGGAGTTACTACCCCCAGCTCGCTCACCCTTATAGGGTGTTGGTATAGCACAAGGACGAGTGGAAGCCACTACCACAGATACTTTGCCAATTAGAAGTCTCCTCTCTCAAAATTCCCCTCTAGAGAGGTGCCGTTACAACGTCTACCTTCCGCTTGCTACTACTACCTCTGCCAGAAACCCTTATTCCTGAAATAGCACTCACCATGTCTGCACACGCCGTTTTTGCTGTCTCCAGGTAGTGTTTTTTGCGAAGCATCATGTCTTCCATCGATCAAGAAGCTTCTTCATCTAAGTTGAGTATATTCCATTTATCAATTTTGAACACGTTGGGGCAACGATGCATCCATTTTTGGCCATCATTTTAAGTCTC
Organism: Macrobrachium nipponense; assembly: GCF_015104395.2. NCBI lineage: Eukaryota > Metazoa > Arthropoda > Malacostraca > Decapoda > Palaemonidae > Macrobrachium > Macrobrachium nipponense. The sequence continues at coordinate 41,231,769 of NC_061100.1, forward strand.
TTGTTCTTGGGAGCTGGGTATGACGCTCTCACGATCCGCCATTTTAGATGCATTGTTGGCGGCGTGTGCGATTATATCAGATTTTATCTCGCTGTGTATTTTATTCACCATTTAGCACTTCTCTGTATAGGCTTCTGTTTTCGTATTCTTTTTCGTCATTCTCGCTCCTTACGAATACTGAGAACCTTGTTTTTTACAGTTTGACCTTACGTTATGAGCCTATTATAGGGCCCATCTCGCTCCTGACGTACACTAAGGCTTTGTTTTTTACAGTTTGATTTTACGTTATTAGCCTATTATAGGGCCTTTTTTTGTTATCATCAGTCCCTCAGGAGCGTGTTGGTTCCCTTTCGTGTGTACGGTGATATGCTTCATAACGTTATGCGCGAGTATTGTGTTTTGGCATCCTAGGCTAGCCTAGCGGTATGCCAGTTTTTTGTTAGAGGTGAAGTTAATCATTCATTCGCGGTACTCGTACATGTATATTTCTAATTTAGTTTTCGATTATAGTCTTGTATTGCTATTTGATGAGGTTGCAAGTTCTTCACTATGTCCTACCCTGGCCTATCCGACCAGACCTAGGCTAGGTTTTGGAGGATAGGCTAGTCGGGCTGCGTATATCACACCACCCTTAGTGGCTCCTTGTACCGCCAACCCGACCAGGCAGATATGTTGGCTTGAAGGGTGGACCAGGACTAGAGAGTTTCTCTCTTGTTACGTATGTAGGGGCTAGGCCTGTCTTACCTGACCAGATTGGTAGATTCGATTTTGGAGGGTTGAGTTAAGTTCTAGGCGCCCTCTTCATGACATCCTTATAGGAGCCATCCTAGCCTACCTGACCGGATCTGTACCGATTTTGGAGGGTTAGGCTGGGATCTTAGCTGGGTGCGGTTTCGTCAGTACTTCCAATAATTCCTCCCGGACTCGTTCCGGCGCTGCTTTGTTAGCTCGCTGCCCAAGTAATCCTACCAATGAACAACAGCTAGAGCGTAGAGCATGGTCCTGGGGATTAGTCAGAGGAGATTGGGGATTAGTAGATTATGTATTCTCTGTTGGTATGCCTGTGTTTTTTTGGCGAGGTGTGGTCTACCATCACACCTGCCAGGAGGCTATACGCCGGATTTTACGTACCGCTGTTCCGCCGCTCTGTTTTCCGTACTTCTCTAGTGTTATCGCTGCTTCCCCACTCCAGTGGGGGCGGAACTAGGCTTAGAGATGCGTTTCTAATTGACTTGGAACTGCTACTCTTCTCCGGTGCGATCAAACTCAGGCTTAGGTTTTACCTAATTTCCCTGTTCTGCTCATATCAGGCCAACCCCACCGGTTATAGCTATTGTGATAACGAGATTATGGATTCCGGAGTAGGCGGAGACATTCAGAGCTTAATATTAAGAAATTTATTATGTAGCTTCTGTTGGTATGTCTCCGGGCCAGGATGTATCCACCGAAGTTCTACGTACCATTGTTCCCGCCGCTCTGTTTTCCGTATTCTATGTTATCGCTGCTGCCCACTCCGGTGGGGGCAGAACTGGACTCAGAGAATGCGCCCCCAATTGGTTGGGTATTGCTACTCTACTCCGGTGCGATCAGACTCAGGCTTAGGTTTTGCCTTTTTTTCCCTGTTCTGCTCGTATCAGGCCCACTCCGCCGGTTATAGCTTTGGCGATACCCAAAGTATGGATTCCGGAGCAGGCAGAGACATCCAGAGCTTTATTAATAACAAGTAAGTTGAAGAGTCTATATTACCTTTAGTCGATATTACCTTTAACTGGTTAAGTAACTAGTTTAAGTGTACTCATACCGCCGGAATTAACTCCGGCGGCATTATTTGACGATACTCATGTATCTTTCCAACTTACAGATGGTTCGCTGCCAGGAGGTGGGGTGCCCAGCCGTCCTGTATAAACCATATGGGCATGAGGTCTGCCGGTCTCATGCCAGCTGCTCCATCCACTTGGAGGGACTCGTGGTCTGGCACCCAGAAGCCTGCATGGTGTGTTACGGCCTTGTTAGGAACGTAACAGATGAGTCGGTAGGTAGCATCCTCGCCTCATTGTTACTCTGAATTCTATGTTACACATATCGGTTGTGAATAGTCAAAAGAGATAACGAGGAAAAGTCCCCGACACTGGGGAACCTGAATTAATTATCTCTTACAGGTTGATCTGATGCTCAAGACCTCCTCGATGTCGACCCTTAAGGCCTGGGTAGGGGGGTTTGGAAGGAACGTGGGAGCCGGCCAACCCTACATGCTGTCAGAGGAAATGTGCTCCCTCCTCTACTCGAACGCCAAGGTTTCGGCAGCAGTACCATCAGAAGTAGCGGCTCCCATCATAGAGCGGATCTGCCAAGAGACCCAAGCCCCCCCGGAGGACCAAGAGGGCTTGTGCGCTGACATGACGGAGGGGGTGACGACCATCAGCCTGCACCGGGAGGCCATGGCCATCGAGGACCAGGAGGAAGGTAGGGAGGTAAGTGAGGCAGGTAGTCGTGAGGCTAATGTTCTCTCCTTTAGCTCAACTCCTTCTTCTTCCTTTCAGGGCTTCCCTGGGAAGTCCATGACCTTTTGGCATAGGTCGGGCTCGGTAATCCCCAAGGTGAAAACCTTGAAGACAAAGTCTCTGCCGAAGGCGGTTAGACCAGCCAAGCTTTCCCTGGCAGACTCCGCCAGGTCGTCATTGGCCCCCAAGCCTTCGACCTCCTCGGCCAAAGCTACTCCCCCACCCAAGGGGTCAAGAGCTAAGTCTTCTAAAGCCAGACCGACGGAGTCCGGCTTCGACCAAGAGGTTTTTGCCACTCTTCTCATGCAGAAGATGAGCGAAGTAGTGGACTTGAGACTTCAATCGATGTCCACTCAACTCGCCTCGGGTTTAGAGACATCCGGACAGTCCATCATGTCTCTAAACCAAAGATTACAAGCCCAGGAGGAATTGGTGACCGGATTTCTCCAGTCCGGTAGCACACTGCAGTCCTTTGCGGTGCCAGACACATCCAAGCTCCCACCATTCGAGAATAGCAATCTGTGGCGGTTGGCTCTACATGCTCCGTTTTCAGAGGGCAAGCTTACAATTGAGGGTTGCGGAACCCGACCCGTGGAAGACTATGAATCCTTCCCACCGGGCCTACAATTCCCCTTCCCGGGCTATGCTAGACTAGCTGAGGAAGCATTGGTCACGGTAGACAAGGTCCCGAAAGAGACAGTTATCTACCCTAGAGATCAGGCTCAGTCGGCATGGGTCCGCACCCTTATGAAATGGGAGTGTGTCAACACCAAGTTGACGCCCCACAAAGGTTGCTATACCATGTTTGTAGCACTGGATAGTGTCCCGATTCCTTGCACTTCAAAGATCGCAGAATTGACACTGCAAGCCGGAATGGAGGACAAACCCATGCCTCAGCTAAAAGAGACGGAGGCTACCTCTTTGCTCTTTCCCGGAGATCTGGAGTGTTGGGCTGGCGCTCCGGCAACGTTCACGGTGGGCAAACTCGACCCGGAGTGTGCCTCCACACTATTCAGTGAACGTTTGCCTAGAATTCAGAATACCATGATTAAGGCAGAATTTGAAACAAGATGCAGGCTGAGCAGGTCAATTAACTCGGTCACCACTGCAGAGTTGACAGCTTCTGTCTTTGCAGAGGAGCCTCTATTCTGGGTCCTGACGATGTCGCTGCTGCAGGCTTTTCAATCGGACCTGTATGATTTTATAGTGGCTAGACGAGCCTGCAGGAAGCATGTCTTTGTTAATGCCTCCATCAGGCATGAGCCTAACAAGCTCATAAAGGCACCGATCTAGGGGGGCCAACCTCTTTCCTGAGGACAATGTTAACAGCGTCCTCAGCGAGGCGGCTAGGGCTAACCAGAACCTTCGTGTCCGCTGGGGACTTCCCTTCAAAAGGAAGTTCGAGACCCCCGGACCACAATCCAAAAGTAGGAAGAGGTCTAGGAAGTATCAGCCTTTCCAGACCTCTCAGTCTCAAGCAGTGGTACAGGCAGTTCCTGTCTCCCAGATGAGCAAGCCTTCGACATCTAAGGCACAACCACAACAGCAGTTTGTTCTGCTGCAGAGTCAACCGACTCAACAGCCTTCGAGTTCGGCTGCCCTTGAGACTTCCCCAGCCTTCAACGCCTCCTTTGAAACACAGGGGGCGTTTCGAGGCTATAATAGGCACGCAAGGGGTAGCAGAGCCAGAGGTGCTTACAGGCAGAGAGCTGACTCTAGAGGCAGAGGCTTCAGAGGAGGCAGAGGAAGTAAGACCTCAACCAGTCAATGAGTCTCTGCAGGTAGGCGGGGGACTGTACCTCTACAGGGACAATTGGACCTTCAGTACGTGGGCCCTCAGTATCTTATCGAAAGGTCTGGGGTGGAGATGGAAGAAAGGGCCTCCTCCACCAGTCAGTTTCCATCAGATTCCAACGACAGACCTTCTAGACTATGCCAAAGACCTTCTTCAAAAGAAGGCAATAAAGAAAGTCAGTCACCTGAAATTTCAAGGACGTTTGTTCAGTGTACCGAAGAAGGACTCGGACAAACGAAGAGTGATTCTGGATTTGTCCCGTCTCAACTCATACATTCAATGCGACAAGTTCCACATGCTAACCGTCTTGCAGGTGCGGACCTTACTTCCCCGTGGGGTCGTCACCACCTCTATCGATCTTACTGACGCTTAATATCATGTACCGATAGCAAGAAACTTCTCTCATGCCTAGGCTTCAAACTAGGAAAACAAGCTTACTCGTTCAGAGTCATGCCATTTGGGCTCAACAAGCGCCCAGAATATTCACCAAACTAGGAGAGACAGTAGTGCAGGAACTAAGAGCTCAGGGGGTGATGTTAGTAGCTTACCTAGATGACTGGCTCATTTGGGCAACCAACGACGAGGAATGTTGCAAGGCAACAGCCAGAGTAATAAAATTCCTAGACTACCTGGGTTTCCAGATAAACAAGGAAAGTCCCGTCTCATTCTGGCGTCTCGCTTTCAATGGTTGGGAATTCAATGGGACCTAACCACACACAAACTATCTCTTCCGCCAAAGAAGTGCAGAGAGATAGCGAAAGCTACGAGACAATTCCTCAAGAACAAACGGGCTTCTCGTCGTACCCAAGAGAGTATCTTAGGTTCACTTCAGTTTGCTTCAATAACAGATGTTCTGTTGAAAGCCAGACTAAAGGATATCAATTGGGTATGGCGGAAAAGAGCCAACAACAAGTTCAGAAACAAAATCTCCTTGATTCCGCCAATACTAAGGAAAAGACTCCACCCATGGACGGAAGTCCGGAGTCTTTCCAAATCAGTGCCACTACAATTTCCCCCCGCCGTCTCTGATAGTCCACACAGACGCCTCTCTGAGTGGATGGGGGGGGGCTACTCTCAGTACAAGAAGGTTCAAGGAACATGGTCGACAACATTCCGCCAGTTCCACATCAACGTACTAGAGGCAATGGCCATTTTTCTGACCCTGAAACGACTAGCTTTGGCCAGGAACATTCATATCAGACTAGTCTCGGACAGCGCAGTGATAGTTTATTACATCAGAGGAGGCTCCAAGTCGAGCCAAATAAATCATGTGATGATTGTAATCTTTTCGTTGGCAATGAAACATCATTGGCACCTGTCAGCTACTCACCTGGCAGGAATATGGAATGTCATCGCGGACTCACTGTCCAGGACAACTCCGCTGGAGTCGGAGTGGTCCTTGTACACAAAACCATTCCATTGGATTTGCCAACAAATCCCGGGCCTTCAGGTAGACCTGTTCGCCACGGAGTCCAATCACAAACTTCCGTGTTATGTGGCTCCCAATCTGTATCCTCTGGCTCACGCCACAGATGCCATGTCCATAGACTGGAACAATTGGCAGAAGATTTACCTATTTCCGCCAATAAACCTCTTGCTGAAAGTTCTACACAAGCTCAGATCTTTCAGAGGACAGATAGCATTGGTAGCACCCAACTGGCCAAAGAGCAATTTTGGTTTCTCTTCTTTCTAGAGTTGAAACTCCGTCCCAGACGGATTCCCAACCCAAAACTGACTCAAATAGTACAAATTCGGACTGTCAGCTTCCTCAAGAATTCTGAATGCTCTAACTTTATGGACTTCATGAAGTTTGCGGCACAGAAAGATGCTAGCATTGACCCACTAAACACCCTGTTCGTGGAGTCAGACAAAAGAGAATCAACACTCAGGCAGTATGATTCGGCAGTAAGGAAGCTAGCCATCTTTCTAAAAATCAGATGCCCAGAAGATGACTACGAATTTGACTCATTTTTTAGAACTCTGTTCAAAAAAGGCCTAGCTGCTAGTACCATTACTACAACTAAATCTGCCTTGAGGAAGATATTCCAGTTTGGCTTTAATATTGATTTAACTGATTCGTACTTCTCGTCTATCCTTAGAGCATGTGCTCATCTGAGACCGGGTAGACCGCCCTCGAACACGGTCTCCTGGTTTTTGAATGACGTACTCAAGTTGGCTTCAGATACTGATAACGAATCGTGCTCATATATAACCCTTCTCAGGAAAACATTATTTTTAATGAGTCTGGCCTCAGGTGCCAGAATATATGAACTGTCGGTTCTCTCTAGAGAACCAAATCATATTGATTTCCTCCCGTCAGGAGAAGTTCTGCTCTCTCCAGATCGGAAATTCTTAGCAAAGAAAGAAAACCCACAAAACAGGTGGTCTCCTTGGAAGATAGTCCCTCTTTCACAGGACCCATCATTATGTCCTATTTTTACATTAAAATCTTATCTGGGCAGAACTTCTAAAAAGTCTTCAGGTCCTCTTTTTATTAGAGAGAAAGGTGGAACCATTTCCTTGAAGGGAATCAGACATCAAATTCTTTATTTTGTTCATGACACTTACCTGCCAGATATATATATAGCTGTATTCTCTGACGTCCGACAGAATTTCAAAAACTCCCGGCACACGCAGTGGTCGGCCAGGTGGTTATTACCCATTTCCGCCGCTGGGAGGCGGGTATCAGGAACCATTCCCATTTTCTATTCAGATTTTCTCTGTCGCTGGTATTGTAAACACCTGTTGCCAGTACCTCCGCTTAGGATTTTGAAAACTTCTTTTTGTCACTTGAGTATTCTGATTGTCTTTTGGTTTTTTGGACTTGGCTTTGTGACTTGGCATACGCTATTGTGGTTTGGATTTGAATTTGCTTTTGACTATTCTTAAATTGAGATATGTCTGAGTGTGTGGGGTAGAAGAGTGTAAGGTGAGGCTACCGAAAGCCTCGGTAGATCCTCACACGGTATGCATGAATTGTAGAGGGCATGTTTGCTTGTTGGATGATAGGTGCAGAGAATGTGAGGTTTTGACTAATATTGAATGGAAGGCGTATGACTTACATTCGTAGACTTGAGCATGACAGAATCAGGTCGTCTTCCTCCAGGAGTGCTTCTGTCAAAAGTCAAGGGGCTAAAGTCCCTCAGTCTAACCTAACTGTAGATCCTGTTACGCCTAACCCTGTAATTTGGCCTTCGGGCAATGAAGTGATCGCTACAGAAGGGAATGCCCTTGCTACAATTATGGAGTCGATTCGGAACCTTGAATCGAAAGTGCTTGTGCTACAATCTAATGTGCAAAAGTGTAGTGATAGTGTTGGTGCCCCTAGTGTTGTGGAGGGGGCGTCAGATCGGTCCTATAACGCCTCCAGGTTTAGACCTCTGTCGGACTCCCAGGACATAGGGAATGGACAAGTCGAAAGCCGAAGGAGGGTTACGGGAACTAAACACCGGTCTGGCTTCCCTTCGGCAGAACCTGAGGACGCATCCCAGGCTGTCAAAGATCGTGCGGAGGCTCGAATCTTGAAAGAGTGCTTCTCTTCCTCCGAGACGTCCTCACCTCAACGTGGGTGGGACTCTCGGAAGGCCTCTCCAATCGAGAGCGGTAAGGACATGAGATGTCGCACAGGCGGCCATCGTCTTTCTCGCCCTCTTAAGAGAGGTCTTACGGAGGAGGTACGGAGGAGGACGCTTCATCAGGAGATCGAGAGCATCCTCTGCCTCGATTTACGCTTCGTTCTTCCCCGGAAGACTTCGAAGACAGTATCCCGCAGAAGAGATTTAGGACGCTTTGTGAGTGTCCTGATTAGAGTCCTGAGAGAAGGAAGAAGGCGTCCCCTCGCCCATCTTCTTCTCAATGGATCAGTCCTTCACATGGATCTTCGCCATCCAAAGAGACCCTAGTAGCGATTCAACAACAATTAGATGCGTTTTTCGCAAAGAAAGAAGCAAGATCACGTTGTCGTAAGAAAGATCTATGGCTACCTGTCAAGAAATCTAGGCGTTCTCCTTCTTCTCTTCGTTCTTTCCTGCTTCGTTGCCTTCTAGACCTCGTCGACTCATTCAGGAACGCGCAAGCACTCCTTTTGATAGTCTCTCTAGAAGTATCGGTGAAAGAGACAAAGACGCTAGATGTCGCACAGGCGGCCGTCGTCTTTGTCAGGAGTCGAAGAACGTTCAGAAGACTCGCTCCGACGTCGTGCAGTCGGAGGAGGATAATCTTGGGTTTCAAGAACGGAAGGAGAGTATTCATTGCCATAGGAAACGCCTTGCTCGTCAGGACGCTTTTCAGGACGCTCGTGAGGATGCTTTGCTGGACGCTCGGCGTCACAAACATTGGTTTGCTAGACAAGGAACAAGCAACGCTGGTTCGGAAGATGATAAACGTCCTAAATGTCATGACAATATACGACATGAGGACGCTTTTGAGGACGCTAGGCATCCTACAGCTCAAGATCGATTTAAAGACGCTTTGACACGACGTCCTTCGCGTCAGGACGCTCTACAGGACGCAGATGAGGACGCTTTTGAGGACGTTGGGCGTCCTATGCGTCAAGAAAATTTTAAGGACGCTCGACGTCCTTCTCGTCAGGATGCTCTCCAGGACGCAAATGAGGATGCTTTTGAGGACGCTAGGCATCCTACGCGTCGAGACGCTCTAGAGAAGATGGAGCAGGACGCTCTTAAAGAAGAGTAAGCGCCCTATGCTTCAAAGTCTTTGTAAAAAGTACGATCTGGGTGCTCGTCAAGAGGGAGTTCTCCAGGACGCTCCGCATGACGTTCCTTTGCTAGAGCTTGAAAGAAACTCAAGATTGATAAGAGAACACACCCGAGTCTCCTCTTCAAAACTTGCTTCAAGTACAGGACTTCGGTTACAAAAGGGACGTAAGACTTTAGTCTCTTCTCGCTCGATGCAGGACACATCTGCGATTCCCTTGGAAGAAGAGGAATCGTCAAGCGACCCTGGCCCTGATGATGAGGAGGAACCTGCAACTTCATCCTCCGCGGACTATAAAACTTTAACTCGCCTCTTAAGACTTGTTTCCCGACAAGTTTCAAGCTCCAGTCCCTCTCTCTCTGCCTTCGCAGCTAACTTCATTGAAGGCAAGGAAGACTCCAGACTTTAAGATGGCCACTTCGCTCTCGACTAAAAGGGCATTTAAAAGAGTCCACGATTGGATGGAATCCAAGAAGGCGAAGGGCAAGACTTCATTTGCCCTTCCCCCCGCAAAGCTTAGTGGAAGAACAGGAAAGTGGTATGAAACAGAGGAAGAAGCAGGATTGAGAATCCCTTCTTCTGCCCAAGGTGATTTCGCCAACTTAGTGGACGCACCTAGAAGATCTTACCTTCCATCAGCGAAAGTATCCTGGACGATGTCAGAAATAGACCACCATCTCAAAGGAATTTACAAAACACTAGAAGTTTTTAACTTCCTTGATTGGTGTTTGGGGGTCTTAGATATGCAGTCTAGAAGCCCAGATTCGATTTCCTTAGAGGATTTATCAAGTATTTTATCATGTATGGACAAGGCAGTAAGGGATGGCTCCAACGAACTGGCATCACATTTCGCGTCAGGAGTCCTAAAGAAACGCGCACTTTACTGTAGCTTCACAGCTAAGTCAGTGTTGCCTGCACAGAAAGCAGAACTGTTGTTCGCCCCCTTTTCTGCTCATCTTTTTCCTCAATCAATGATAAAAGACTTGTCAGTTAATCTCCAAGAAAGAGCGACGCAGGACCTATTATCTCGGTCCTCGAAACGTCCTGCTGACCAGATCTCTTCCCGAACCACACAAGCTTCCAGGAAGAATTATAAGCCCTTTCGTGGAAGGGCTTCCTCGAGATCCTCTACTCGAGGGAGGAGTTTCCCTAGAGGCAGAGCCCCCTCAAAAACCAGGGGAAAGAAATGACTTATCGGCCCTTCAGACACCGGTCGGGGCGAGACTCACTCTCTTCGCAGAAGCATGGAGGATAAGAGGGGCGAACTCTTGGTCACTCGAAGTGATCGAGAAAGGCTACAAGATACCGTTTCTCTCAAAACCTCCATTAAGCACGGAACCGATAGACCTATCGCCCTCTTACCAGACTTCAAAGCAACAGATCCTGCTAGATCTTTTGGATCAAATGTTGGAGAAGAGAGCGGTAGAACGAGTTGTATCTTTGAACTCCCCAGGCTTCTACAACAGGTTATGGTTCCGAAGCAGTCTGGGGGATGGAGACCTGTCCTAGACGTGAGCAGGCTGAATCTTTTTGTAAGGAAAGTAAAATTCAAGATGGAAACTGCACAGTCTGTTTTAGCATCCCTAAGACCAGGAGATTGGATGGTGTCCTTGGATCTCCAAGACGCCTACTTCCATGTTCCGATCCATCCTCGGTCCAGGAAGTTCCTCAGGTTCGTCTGGAAAGGACAGGTCTTCCAATTCAGAGCTCTCTGCTTCGGGCTAAGTACAGCTCCTATGATATTTACGCTTCTGATGCAAAACATAGCAAGATGGCTCCACCGTTCGAAGATAAGAGTCTCACTCTACCTAGACGATTGGCTGATCCAGTCGTCGTTGAAGGAAAAGTGTCTGGAGGACCTTCACACAACATTACAACTGACGAAGGCCCTGGGCCTTCTTGTCAACTTCGAGAAGTCCCATCTGATTCCTACACAGTCCATCGTGTATCTGGGGATTCAGATGGATTCAGTGGCTTTTCAAGCCTTTTCATCCATGGAACGTCGGCTGAAATGCTTAGAAAAAGTATCGGTCTTCCTAGAGAAGGAAATATGCTCGGCGAGGGAATGGATGAGTCTGCTGGGGACCATTTCCTCGCTGGAGAAATTTGTTTCCCTGGGAAGACTGCACCTCAGACAACTCCAGTTTTTCTTATCAGACAACTGGAAGAACAAGGAAGACCTAGACGAAATTTTGAGAATCCCTCAGTCGGTCAAAGACCATTTGAAGTGGTGGTTCGATCCCGTCAAGCTATTGGAAGGAATGCCCCTCAAACTTTTGAGCCCTGACCTAGTGTTGTTCTCAGACGCATCCATGATGGGTTGAGGAGCAACACTGGGGGAGGAGGAAGTGTCAGGCCTCTGGAGAGGGGAACAGAGGTCCTGGCACATAAACCTCAAGGAATTGGAAGCAATTCGATTGGCACTTCAATTCTTCGAGACCAGGATTGTGGGACGAATTGTCCAAATCAACTCGGACAACACCACGGCTCTCGTGTATATAAAAAAACAGGGAGGGACTCAATCTTGGTCCCTGTTTGGGATAGCGAGAGAAATCTTACTTTGGGTGATTTGGCTGGGGCACCGGCCTCTTTGGAGGCAGCTTCAGCCTTGGCTGATGCATCAACCTCTTTGGAGGCAGCATCAGCTTTGGCTGGTGCATCAGTTCCTTTGGAAGCAGCATCAGTTTTGACTGGTGTAAGCAATTTGGAATTTACGTCTGTCCTTGCTGATGTGCATGCCTCTTTTGGGGAGTCGCCCTCCTTAGCTGATGCAATGGCTTCTTGGGAGCCTGGAACACCAGCTACGGAGGCAGCCAGCCAAGAACCAGAAGTTGCTTCCTATATGCAGGTAGCAATGCCAGTCCCAAAAAGAAAGGAGGCTGAGGGTGGCAGGCAGTCTCCCTCTAAGAAAAAACAAAGTAGGATTCCCCAAATTCCTGGCAACCCTACGAAGACAAAATATCTTCAAAGAGGCCCTATTATCAAGGCCTCTAAACTCAAGTAAATTCTTAAATTTTCTTCAGTGGAATTGTCAGGACCTGAGAGCTAAATGGGAGGAGCTCAAAATGCTAATTTTTGAGTTGTCTCCTGTTTGCATAGCTTTGCAGGAGACTATGCTCAGCAGTGATTTTATTCCTTGCCCTAAAGAATATGTTGCTTACCATTCACATCTAAATCAAAACAATAGAAACCGGGGTGGAGCAATGTTATATGTTTGCCATGATACTCCACACAAGCATTTTCCTGTTAATTCTTCTTTGCAAGCTGTTGCAGTGCAAGTGTTTCTGGCTCGTAAATATACAATTTGTTCTGTATATCTTCTACCAAATGTAGCTTTCCCTAGTACTGATTTTTGTAATCTCATCAGACAGCTTCCTCTGCCTTTCATCATCCTAGGTGATATGAATGGAAGAAATCCTTTATGGGGGGATTTAATTACTAATGAGAGAGGAAACTGCCTGTCATCCATTATTGAAAGTGAAAATGTTGGTGTTCTAAACACTGGAGAACCCACCCATTTCCATGTACAGACCGGTACTTTAACAGCCATCGACTTGTCAATATGTAGTGCCGATGCCATTATGGACTTCAATTGGCGAGTGATCGATGATAGGTATAGTAGTGATCACTTTCCAATTGTTTTAAGCACTGGATCAAGTCCTCCATGTTCAAGATTACCCCGTTGGAGTGTAAAAAGAGCTGACTGGGCAAATTTTGAAGAGCATAGTTCAATCGAAGCTACAGCAGAGGAATTTGGATGCATTGAGGATGCTATGGAATTGTTAATTACTACTTTATTTGCAGCTGGACTTCAGTCAATTCCAAGAACATCAGGTCTATTTATGCGCCAACCAGTTCCATGGTGGTCAAAGAAATGCCATGAAACCCATAGAACTATGAGATCTTGTTTTACTAGGTATAAAAGACGGAAATGTAACTATTATCTGGTAGAATTTCGTAAGGCTAGGGCAAAGTTTAGGTTTGAAATTAAAAATGCACGAAGAAAATCTTGGATAAACTTCATTTCTTCCATAAATTGCAAAACCCCCATCACATTAGTGGGGAAGAAGATAAGGAAAATAGCAGGAAAGTTTGTACCTAGCCAACCACCTGTGTTAAAAATAAATGGCATAAATGTAGGAGATCCAAAAGTAGTGTCAAATGAGTTTGCCCTACATTTTGCTAAAATATCTAAAAAAGATAATGAGAAACCGTATGCAAACAGCAGAAAGCAAATGGAACAGTATTATCTTGATTTCACAACAAATAAAGAGGAGTCTTATAATATTCCATTTACTATGAGAGAATTTGAATTGGCTCTCTCAAAGTGTAAAGAATCTGCTCCTGGTCCTGATGAAATTTCATATTCTATGATCAAGCATGCTGCTCAGAATACTAAAAGATTTATGCTAAGTATAATAAACAGAATTTATAAAGAACATTACTACCCTTTATGTTGGGAACTAGCAAGAGTCCTTCCATTTGTCAAGCCTGGAAAGGATAGTTCTTTCGTAGGAAATTATCGTCCAATTGCCCTAACATCTTGTTTGTGTAAACTAATGGAGAAAATGGTGAATGCTCGTTTAGTGTGGTATTTAGAGCGAGGAAACTTTTTTCTCTCCGGCCCGGGCCCAATGTGGTTTCCGCAGTATGCGATCCACTGTTGATATTTTGGTTAGAATGGAGTCTGCAATATGTGAAGCCTTTGCCTCTAAGCACCACTTTATCACGGTTTTCTTCGACTTGGAAAAAGCGTATGATACTACATGGCGGTATGGAATTCTGAAAGTAGTCCATGAATATGGTTTAAGAGGAGAATTAGCTCTTTTTATCAAGCTATTCTTAAAAAATCGTTATTTTCAAGTACAAGTAGGAGCAGTTCTGTCTGAAGTCTGTAAACAAGAAGAAGGTGTTCCTCAGGGCAGTGTGTTAAGTGTAACACTTTTTGCTCTAGTAATGACATAGTAAAGCAAATACCTGCTGATGTTATGCACACACTCTTTGTGGATGACTTTTCTTTATCTTTTGCAGCTGCACGTATGTCAGTAGCAGAACGTCATCTACAAATAGTAATAAATAAGATAGTGAAATGGGCTGAAGTGCATGGTTTCAGATTTTCTTCATAAAAGACTGTAGCCATGCATTTCTGTAGAATTAGAGGGATACATGCAGACCCAGATTTATATGTAAATGGCCAGAGAGTATCTTGTGTTAACGAAACAAGGTTCTTAGGAATGATTTTTGATACTCGGTTGACATGGCTTCCCCATATCCTAAATCTCAGGGCTAAGTGCAGAAAATCCTTGGATATCTTGAAAGTTTTGTCAAATACATCTTGGGAGCAGATAGACTCCAGTTATTGAGATTGTATAAAGCCTTGGTTTTATCAAAATTAACATATGGATGTGAAGTTTACACCTCGGCTACCCCAAGTCGCCTTAAGATTTTAGACTTCATTCACCATACTGGAATTAGGATTGCTACTGGAGCTTTTAGGACTTCCCCTATAGAGAGTATGTTTGTAGATGCTGGGGAAATGTCCCTAGCCTTACATTACCAGGCTCTTCTGGCTCGAAGCTGGTTCAGATTCCAAAGACTTTCTGGATCCCTAGTATGCCAGTCGCTAAGAAATGGAAGATTTGATAGCTTTTATGAAAGTCATCCAAAGAAGCCACGTCCATATGCCTTCAGACTGAAATCAACCCTCCAAGACCTGAACATTCCAGACAAATGTGTACTACCGGTGAAGGCATCTGTATCTCCCCCTTGGGAAATTCCCAGCAGTAGAGTTTTGTAACTACTTCAATCAACCAAAAAAGAATGTCTCTGATAAAATATTACGTTATACCTAGATCATATGTCACAATTATGACAATTTTATCCCGCCAGTTTTTACCGATGGATCCAAAACCAGTGCAGGCGCTGGTTTTGGCATAGTTTTTCCGTCCTTTGAGCGTAGTGGAAGGCTCTCAAGTAATGCTTCTGCATTTACTGCAGAATTATATGGAATTTTAAATACTGTCAAAGAAGTTTTAATAAGTAATGATAAGAATTTTATTGTGTACTATGACTCTAGAAGCGCTCTAGAGTCACTGAAAGATTTTTATTCCAAACATCCAGTAGTTTTAAGTATTCTGGAATGGTTATTTTTAGCTAAGCAGAGGGGTTTCAATATTGAATTTTGTTGGGTTCCAGCACATGTTGGAATATCTGGAAATGAACGCGCTGATGCAATTGCCAAGGAGGCTGTTTCTCGTATTGAGCCCGGATCATTTAAGCTGCCGTGCAGAGATTTATATACTCCAATTAGAGAGAAGCATAAAGTACTTTGGCAAAATATTGGTCAAAATTTAACTACAAATGTAAAAATGAGAACAATTGCACCTGCAATCAATCCTTGGCAGTGCGATTTTATGCCCAGAAGGTTTGAAACGGCTCTGTGCCACCTGCGTATTGGACATACTAGGCTGACACATTCCTACTTGATGAGTCGTGATCACGAACCATACTGTGAGGATTGCCTAGTTCCACTGACTGTTATGCACTTGCTGGTTGAGTGCCCCAGTTTGGTGGAACAGCGCAATCAATATCTATACTATGGGAAGGAGAATAATGTTTTTAAGTTGTCAAAAATTTTAGGAGCAAACAGGATTTTTAACATGACTGGCTTGTTTGGATATCTTTTTAACACTGGTATTTTAGATAAACTGTAATGCTTGTGTGCACCTTGCTTTTATTCTTATTGAAATTGTGTGTATGTATGTGAGTGTGCATGTACGTATGTGTATGGTATGTATGTGTGTGTGTGTGTGTATATGTATGTATGTATACAATAATTTCTTTTTTATATAATTTATTTTTATATGTATTTTATAATTGCCAGTATCTTTTATCATATTTTTAAAATAATTCTGTTTAATTATTAGTATTAAAATTTATAGGGTCTTTTTATATAGTATAGTTCGGCATCAATGACCTAGTTGTCACAATGCTAGATTAATATAGTATCAATCAATCAATCATTTTATGGTGTTGTTTTTTATGGTTGTAGGGTCGGCCGCTTGAGGCGGACTTCCCTTTATTTAGCCTAAAAGTTATGGGACTAACTTTAGTTGGGCTAGGTCAGGTGGTATTTTTTATGCTTCGTTGTCCTCAGAGTATGGTCAGTATGGTCTAGTCACATTGTGGTCACGCTCCCGTTGACAGATCATCTAGAACTCTCCAGCTATACAGGTCACTACCTTGCTGGAGACTCGAGTAAAGTAGAAGCAGACTTAGGTGACAGTAATCACGAAGTCAGCTATGCTAACAGGTAAGGAACCAAGATGTCAATCATCTGCATGTAATTTGTTTCCAAAATCCTTCTATTCTGTCCTTCCCACCTCCAAAGGTGGGAGTCAGCTATATATATATCTGGCAGGTAAGTGTCATGAACACAGTGATATTTTCATGATACAATAAAGTTTGTTCATACTTACCTGACAGATATATATATAATCAAGTACCCACCCACCTCCCCCCCCCCCCCCCCCAGATGCTGAAGCCTTGCCGAGGATGGGGGGCTTAGGGTTTCAGCAGCTGGGCCCTTGATGCCTGGTGGGAACTGCTTTCTCGCTGGGCCCTTGGTGCCCAGCTCTTGATCCAACGAAATAAGTCAGCCCTTTTTCTTCTACTAAAAACATTTCATCTTTCCGCCTTCCTCCCCCTATAAGGTATGGATTCTATGATGACGACTATTGGCTTGGTTTTGGACATGATTTAGTCTAAATCTTGGGATTTGAAGGAGGGTGAGGATGGACGGCATGCCACCTCACCCGTAGAACTCTAGTACCTGACGTGGTCGAGCGAGGGGAAAGTTTAATGTCAACCCTATCCTCAATGCCGGGTCTGATCTCGACGACATCATGACGCCTTAGCACTGGGGATAGGGTGTATATCCAGTAATTACCCCTAGGACGACCCTAATTAAAGGGATGACCCGTCCTCTAAGTGTGACTCCATGGTGGGTATGGGGAATATCTGGATGAACTATGTATTTTACGTTTTATGGCAACCCCCCCTATTTCTGTTGACGACCCTATGCTTTCATCATAGGATTTGTCCACGGAACCCAATCATCAATTTTCCATGGTCGGTCCCCAGGATCAGTGTAGTATCCCTGGGCCGAATGACAGATGGACACAGTTGACGACCCAAAGCAATGCGAGTAAATATAATACAGCCAGGAAAACTAAACAAAAAGCATCTGGTTCCAGTATTGTCACACTGGAACCATTTGCCATGAAGAAAAATAATAAATATGAAATAGCTCCTGGGGTCTTTGTACCCAATTCCTTTAATAAATACCTTAATTTGAAGCTAGAAGGTGACAATATAGACATTTTTCAAGTGCATAGGGAAATCGTGAAATGTTGTGGTAGACAGCCAAAAATATCGCCGCAGAATGGAAACATGCTCCTTGTAGAAAGCATCTCCCCAAAGGAAAGTATCAAGTTGATGGGATTGTCAGACCTTGCGGGAGTTACGGTTGAGTGTACTCCCCACTCCAGCCTGAACTCCAGCAAGGGCTTGATTTATGCCCCTCAGTTGATGGCTTTCTCTGAGGAGAGACTTTTAACAGAATTAAAAGACCAGGGTGTAATAAAGGTGGAAAGGATGTCAAAGAAGGTTGATAATAGCAGAATACCTCAGCCTACCTTAATATTAACTTTTGACACCTTAAGACTTCCGGAATATGTCTTTGCAGCCTGGTATAGGTTTAAGGTAAAGCAGTACATCCCAAGACCCAGAAGGTGTTTCCATTGCCAGCATTTTGGACACACCCTACAATCATGCCGATCCAAATTGCAAGAAAAGCCTGCAGTCTGTGTCAACTGTGGAGAGGATGAGCATGGAATGTGCACCAGGGAACCTAAATGTGTTCACTGTGGTGAGGGACATGCATCATCGTCTCAGCAGTGTGATATATATTTACTAGAAAAGGAAATCCAAGCCATTAGAGTAATAGAAAGAACAACATTTAAGGAAGCACGAGAGAGGGCCAAAGCAAAGATTGTAAGACCCGGTCTAAGTTTTGCTACTGTAGTAGCAAACTTAAGAAACCAAAAGAAAGAGACAAATAAAAACACCCAAGTTAGGAGCACAAATGTAGAATCAAATAAAGAATCATTAAAGAGACAGCTAACTGAATCATTAGAGTCAATTGATGATGAGAAAGTAAAGACAAGGTTCACAAGAACCAACAAGAAAGGCCCTAGTATGGAATTGGAAAAAATTGAAGTGCCAGTTGAGATACACCCTCCACCATCTGCCTCATTGGAGGCAAGGCCAGTGGTTGCTGGTCTGGTGCCAGCTTCTGTTGGTGCCAACTCCTCTTTGGAGGCACCCTAATTATAAGTGTGTTAGAGAACCAACTGATAGAGCCCCAAATAGACCTAGACTGCCAAAGCCGCTTGAAGTTCGACTAGCAAGCTCTGCCAGGGAGGTGGGATTACTACCCCCTGCAGTAGCTGAAATTTCGCCCTCAAAATTTCCTCCTTGGAATAGGCCACTCTTAGAAATCTGCCCAATTAGGGACAGCAGGAGTATCAGCTCTGGTGATCAGTTGAGGGCAAGTTTTTTGGACCATGCTTTTGAACATGGTGATTCTCAACATATATATACTGATGGTTCGAAGGGTTCTGATGGTGTTGGTTGCTCTGTAGTGACTAGTGATAATATTATTAAAAAGAAGCTTCCATCTAATTCCTCTGTTTTTACAGCTGAACTGCTGGCAGTTTTGACTGCTCTTAAGTATATTTTTTATAGTTCTTATACTAACAAGGTTTTTACCATTTTTACCGACTCTTTAAGTGTTTTATCTTCTCTTAAAAGCCTAGTCTCTTGCAACCCTTTAGTGCAAGAAGTACAAGATTGGTTTTATCTTTTAATTAATAGAAGAGGTTTTTCTGTTAGGTTTTGTTGGGCTCCGTCCCATGTTGGAATTGTTGGGAATGAGCGAGCCGACGCTGCTGCTAAGGCTGCAACTAGGCTTAGGCATATTTCCAACATGGGCGTCCCTGTTTCCGATTTTAAAAATACCATTCGATTTTATTGTAGAGACCAGTGGCAGGCCCACTGGTCTACTTTAGATAATAATCTTAAATTAAAGTCGATTAGGCCTTCTGTTCATCCTTGGCCTCATAGCCGGATGGATAGAAGGTCTGAGATAGTTTTAGCTAGATTACGTATTGGCCACACTAAATATACTCACGGGTATCTAATGATGAGTGGAGCGGATAGGCAGGTTCCTCGCTGTTCCACCTGTCATGTGGATTTGACTGTGGTGCATATTTTGGTGGAGTGCCCTCATTTTGAAACCAAACGTAGAGCTTGTTTGCTGGCAAATAAGACACTTGCCAATATTTTAGGTGAAGGTGCTCAGGCAGAGCAAATTATGAAATTTTTAAAAAATATTGGTCTTTTTTACGAATTGTAATTATCTTTTAATTGGTTTAGGTTTCTTGTTTGGTTTTTATGAATGAATGATTTGTATGTTAGATCGGTTGTGTGTATGTTTCTTTGTGTAATAGCGAATTTTATTATTCTTAAGATATATATGCGCTGAATGGCCCCTCGGCTCCGGCGCTTGGCTATGTGCCAAAAACTTTATAATCTAATCTAATCTAATCCTCTTTGGAGGACAAACCAGCAGATGCTGGTCCCCTGGTGCCAGTCCTCGCTGGTACTTCTGCCTCATTAGAGGCAGAGCTGGCTACTGCCAGCAATACAAAGACACTCGAGGTGGTCTCTTTAGAGAACACCTCTTCTTTCTCCGTCTCGACAGAGATGGAGAGTAAAGAAACTAAATAACCCTTCAGTGTCAAGGACACTGAAGGAAAAGATGTTGGCTCTATGAAGGCAACTCCACCCAAGAGGCCAACAAAGCCTTCCATTAAAATGCCTCCCCCTAGTAGGAAAAAGAGCTCTCCCAATCTTGTCAAAAGGAACCATAATATTGGTCCCATACATAAATAAATTCACTTCCATTATTCAATGGAATTGTCAGGGACTGCGAGCAAAGTATGCGGAAATGAGGCTTTTGATCTATGAACACTCCCCTGTAGGGTTATGTTTGCAGGAGACCATGCTAGGTGAATATACCCCTTGTCCTAGGGAATATGTTCACTATAGAACTAAATTTGATTTAGAGGTGGGAAATCATGGTGGATCCCTCATCTACATCCGTCGAGATGTGCCACACTACCAAGTGAAACTAAATACTCCACTTCAAGCTGTGGCTGTAAGAATTGATTTAAGAAGGAAATATACTTTATGTTCCCTTTACATTCCACCCAATAGCCATGTCTCCCAAGAGAACTTGATATACTTGATGGAGCAACTACCAGAGCCATTTCTTCTACTTGGTGACTTCAATAGTAGACATCCATTGTGGGGAGATGCAACATCAAATCAAAAAGGGAATATGATGGCATCTTTAATAGAAACTGAAGATATAGGTCTTCTTAATACTGGAGAACCTACCCATTACCAGATTCAGACAGGCACCGTCTCCTGCATCGACCTTTCAATATGTAGCTCCAACTGCAGTGTTGATTTTAGTTGGAGAACAAGTGATGACTGGCATACCAGTGACCATTCTCCAATTGTGATCGACACCAATGATGGTCCACCTATCCCGAGATCACCACGGTGGTGCTTGGAGAAAGCAAATTGGAGAAAATTCAAAGATTTGAGTGAGTTGGAGGGGGATGCAAAAGATTTCCCAAGTGTAGATGATGCCATTGATCTACTCAATGGAACATTACATACTGCAGGTTCTACACAATTCCTCGAACTAAAGGACTATTCAGGAGACGGCCAGTACCATGGTGGTCAGAAGACCTAAGGTTGTTACACCGAGCTACCAGGTCATCATTGACCAGGTGCCGTAGACATCGCACCTTGGACAATGTCATAATTTACAAACAGTGTAGGGCACGATTTCGAAAAGCCATGAAAGCTGCCAGAAGACAAGCATCGGGCCGGATATGTATCCTCTATTAACAGCAGAACACCAGTCTGTAGCATTTGGAAGAAAATAAGAAAAATTCAGGGTAAATTTACACCCAATCCTCCTCCAGTACTTAAATTGAATAATAATCATGTTACTAATGCCACAGAAATTAGTGATATGTTTTCTGAACACTTTGCTCAAGTCTCTGAAAAATCAGATAGTTCCCCAGGACATAATTTCAGAATGATGGAAGAACAACAGGTACTTGACTTTTCATCAAACAAAGCTGAATCATATAATATGCCTTTTTCTGAAAGGGAATTTGACTCTGCTTTAGCTAGGAGCAAGAACACTGCCCCTGGTCCAGATGAGATTCCTT